>NC_092382.1:90285294-90400294 GCF_030028105.1 Mobula birostris
AGAACTCTATCAGGCTTGTTAGGCACGATCTGCCCTTCACAAAGCCATGCTGACTGTCCCTGATCGGACCATGATTCTCTAAATGCCCAGAGATCCTATCTCTAAGAATCTTTTCCAACAGCTTTCCCACCACAGACGTAAGGCTCACTGGTCTATAGTTACCCGGACTATCCCAACTACCTTTTTTAACAAGGGGAAAACATTTGCCTCCCTCCAATCCTCCGGTACCATTCCCGTGGAAAATGAGGACATAAATATCCCAGCCAGATGCTCAGCAATCTCTTCCCTTGCCTCGTGGAGCACCCTGGGGAATATTCCGTCAGGCCCGGGGACTTACCCGTCCTAATGTGTTTTAACAACAGCAACACCTCCTCTCCCTTAATATCAACATGCTCCAGAACATCAACCTCACTCATATTGTCCTCACCATCATCAAGTTCCCTCTCATTGGTGAATACCGAAGAGAAGTATTCATTGAGGACCTTGCTCACCTCCACAGCCTCCAAGCACATCTTCCCACCTTTATCTCTCATTGGTCCCACCTTCACTCTTGTCATCCTTTTTTTCTTCACATAAATGAAGGATGCCTTGGGGTTTTTCTTTACTCTACTCGCCAAGGCCTTCTCATGCCCACTTCTTGCTCTTCTCAGCCCCTTAAGCTCCTTTCTTGCTTTTCTATATTCCTCAATAGACCCATCTGATCCTTGCTTCCTAAACCTCATGTATGCTGCCTTCTTCCACCTGACTAGATTTTCCACCTCACTTGTCACCCATGGTTCCTTCACCCTACCATTCTTTATCTTCCTCACTGGGACAAATTTATCCCTTACATCCTGCAAGAGATCTCGAAACATCGACCACATGTCCATAGTACATTTCCCTGCAAAAACATCATCCCAATTCACACCAGCAAGTTCTAGCCTTATAGCCTCATAATTTGCCTTTCCCCAATTAAAAATTTTCCTGTCCTGTCTGATTCTATCCTTTTCCATGACGATGCTAAAGGCCAGGGAGCAGTGTTCACTATCCCCCAGATACTCACCCACTGAGAGATCTGTGACCTGACCCGGTTCATTACCTAGTACTAGATCTAGTATGGCATTCCCCCTAGTCAGCCTGTCCACATACTGTGACAGGAATCCGTCCTAGACACACTTAACGAACTCTGTCCCATCTAAACCCTTGGAACTAATCAGGTGCCAATCAATATTAGGGAAGTTAAAGTCACCCATGATAACAACCCTGTTATTATTGCACCTTTCCAAAATCTGCCTCCCAATCTGCTCCTCTGTATCTCTGCTGCTACCAAGGGGCCTATAGAATAGCCCTAATAGAGTAACTGCTCCCTTCCTGTTCCTGACTTCCACCCATACTGACTCAAAAGGGGATCCTGCTACATTACCCACCCTTTCTGTAGCTGTAATAGTATCCCTGACCAGTACTGCCACCCCTCCTCCCCTTTTTCTGCCCTCTCTATCACTTTTAAAGCACTGAAATCCAGGAATATTGAGAATCTATTCCTGCCCTGGCGCCAGCCAAGTCTCTGTAATGACTACTACATCATAATTCCATGTATGTATCCAAGCTATCTGTATATTTGAGGTGGAGATAGATAAGTATTTAATGGAGTGAGGGGGATGGCGACAGAAGCATAGGTCAGACACGGCTGTGTTAAATAATCATAAGATCATGAGATACAGCAGCAGAATTTCTCCTCATTTCTGGTCTAAATTGATTTCCATCTCATCTCAGGGTGTGCCCCCGGTCCTGGGCTGTGCACTATGGGAAACATCCTCTCCACATCCTCTCTATCTCAGCTTTTCAGTGTTTGGGAACTCCCCCCTCCTTATTATTCTAAACTCCAGCGGGAGCAGGCACAGAGACATCAGATACCATGAGCTGTGATCTTGTTAGGCAGCCTCATGTGGAGCGCCTTTTTAAAGACCGTCTGAAAATCCAAACGAACAACATCCACCGCCTCTCCTTTGTCAATCCTGTCTGTTATTTCATCAAAAAATTCCAACAGATCTGTCAGGCAAGATTTCTCTGGAGGAAACCCATGCCGACTTTGGCTGTACTGTATCATGCACCTCCAACTACCCCAAATCCTCATCGTTAAAAGACTCCAACATCTTCCCACCTACTGAGGTCAGACTAACTGTCCTATAATTTCATTTCTTATGCCTCCCTCCCCTCTTAAAGAATGGAGTGGCATTTGCAACTTTCTAGTGCGCCATAACCATTCTCAAATCTAGTGATTCTTGAAAGATCATTACTTTTTCTTTAAGAGAAACATGAGGGGGAACTTCTTCACTCAGAGGTGGTGAGAATGTGGAATGGGCTGCCAGAGCAAGTGACAGGGTCGATTTCAACATTTCAGAGAAGTTTGGATGGGAGGGGTATGGGGAATATGGTCCCAGTGGAGCTTGCTGGAACTCGGCAGATTGATGGGTTGGCTGAAAAGCATTATTCTGTGCTGTAGTGCTCTATGTCTTCAATGTCTGCACAAACTCTTTAGGTACCCCTTCCTGAACCCTTGGGTGTACACCATCTGTCCGGAAGTCTTATCTACCTTCAGACCTTTCAGCTTCCAAAGCACATTCTCTCATTAGCAACCTATTCTCACTTCTCCTTTGATATTTTTGAAGTATTGGCATTTTTGTAATAAAAAAGATGCTAAGCCAGGGTAAGGAATGTAGAGGGAACAGGGGAGGAAGAAGTACAAGAGTCATGGGTGAAACTGGAGATGGGCAGGGGTGAAGTAAAATATCTAAGGATATATTTTTCCTCAAAGAAACCAGGATTCAGCACTCCATGCCAACCTGTGTAACACTAATAAGAAGTACACACCACTTAAGTTAAATGAAAGCACAATCCAGAAAACTGAAGAAATGGTGACTATAGAAGATCAAGTTCACCACTCATGTCCCTCCATAGAAGACATCCTGCAATCTGAGCAGACAGATTCCTCTCAAACTGAGAAGTGATTATGCTTTGCGATGCCTGCACCTCAAGTTTTACCAGCTGGAGCTGAGAAACAATAATTATTATAGGTTGACAAACTGTCTATTGACGGACAACTGTTAGACATAAAGTCTTAGTTTCCAGAACTGCCCGTGGCAATGAATTCCACAGAATCACCACCCTCTGTCTAATCTCATCTTCGTTCCAAAGGGACGCCCCTCTGTTCTGAAACTGTTTCCTCTGGTCCTAAACTCTCCCACCATGGGACATATCAGTCTATTGAGGCCTTTCAACATTCAATAGGTTTCAATTATATCACCCTTCATTCATTTGAATTGCAGTGAATACAGGCCCAGAGTCATCAAACGGACTTCATATGACAAGACTTCCAATCCTTTAAACTCACTCCAGTGTTAGCCAATCCTTTCTAAGATAAGGGGCCCAAAACTGTTTACAATATTCTAAGTGTGGCGTCACCAATGTTTTATAAAGCCTCAACATTAAGTTCTTGCTTTTATATTCCAGTCCTCTTGAAGTCACATTTGTCCTCCTCACCGCTGACTCAACCTGCAAATTATCTTTTAGGGAATGCTGCACAAGGGATCCTAAGTTTAGTCTATTTAGAAAATAGTCTACCCCGGTATTTCTTTTCGCAATGTGCATGATTGATTATACACTTCACTACACGGTATTCCATCTGCTACTTTTGTGCCCATTCCTCTAATCAGCGGTCCTTTTGTAGCCCCTCTACTTCCTCAAAACTACCTGGCCTCTGCCTATCTTGATATAATCGGCAAATTTTGCAACAAAGCTATTATTTCTGCCATCCAAGTACTGTGGGTCATCACTAGTCACCGGCAGCCAACCAGAAAATGTTCCCTTTATTACTATTCTTTGCCTCCTGCCAATCAGCCACTGTTTTATCCATGCAATAATCTTTCCTGTAATATCATGGGCTCATACCTAGCGAACCTGCCTCATGTGTGGCACCTTGTCAAAGACCTTCTGAAAGTCCAGGTGCACATCATCAACCGATTCTCTTTTGTCTATCTTGCTTATTACCACTTGAATAGATTCAAAGAATTTCAACACACTTTTCAGGCAAGATTTTCCCTTGAGGCAAACATGCTGAAAATGGCCAATTTTATCATGTGCCTTGAAATGCCCTGAAAACACATCCTCAACAACCAACACTAATATCTACCCAACCAGTGAGGTCAGAGGAACTGTCCTAAAATTTCCGTTCTTCTATCCCTCTCCCTTCTTGAATGGTGGAGTGACATTTCCAAATTTGCAGCTTTCCACAACCATACCAGACTTCACTGATTCTTGAAACAATCTCTTCGGGCACCTCTTTCCGAACTCTGGGTGTACACCATCTGGTTCAGCTGATCTATTTACCTTTAGATTTTTCTGTTTCCCAGAAACCTTCTCTCGAGTAATGGCAACTTCACACACGTTTAACCACCAACATCTGGACTTTCCACCATTCCACTAGTTGCTTCCACAATGAAGACAGATCTGAAATACTTATTCAGTTGATATGTTTATTAATACATCCATCTCATTGTCCCCATTACAAACCCCCCCGCATCGTTTTCCCCAGTCCGATATCTACTCTTGCCTCCCTTTTACACTTTATGCATCTAAAGAAACATTTGGTATCACCTTTAACGTAATTATCTAGCTTTGTATTCCACCTTTTCTTTCTTAATTACTTTTTTAGTTGCCTCCTGTTGGTTTAAAAAAGCTTCCCAATCATCTAACTTCCCACCAATTTTGCTCTGTTATCTGCCCTCCCTTCGGCTTTTATGTTGGCTTTGCCTTCTCATTAGCTGCGATTGTATGATGTTGTCTTTTGAATAGTTCTTCCTGTTTGGGAATGTATATATCCTGTGTCTTCCGAATTGCTTCCAGAAATTACAGCCATTGATGCTTTGTCGTGATCCCTGCCACTGTTCATTTCCTATCAAATTTGGCCAATTGCTCTCTCATGCCTCTGTAATTGTCCTTATTCCACGGGTGTACTGATACATCTCACTTTAGATTCTCCTTATTAAATTTCAGGTTGAATTCAATTATATTAAGATCGCTTGCCCCTATGGCTTCTTTTACCTTAAGTGCTCTAAATAACTCCAGTTCATTGCACAACACCAAATCAAGAATAGCTGATCCCCATCTGGGCTCAACCAGGAGCTGCTCTAAAAAGAATCTTGTGGGGATTCGAGGGATTCTCCCTCTTGGGATCCAGCACCAACCTGGTTTTCCCAATATGTCTGAATGACTATATTCCATAACTATTGTTGCATTGCCCTTTTGGCCAGCATTTTCTATCTCCTGTTGTAATTTGTGGGCAATATACCTACCTACTGTTTGGGGTGTCTCGATAACTCCCATCAGAGTCTTTTCACACTTCTTGTTCCTTAGTTCTTCCCAAAATGATTCAACACCTTCCAACCCTATGTCACCTTTCTGATGATTTGATTTGATTTTTTACCAACAGAGCCACAGCACCCTCTCTGCCTACCTGTGTGTCCTTTCCAGAAACATACAAGTCTATGATGCTGGAAGTCTAGAACAATACACGCAATGTGCTGGAGGAGCTCAGAAGGTCAGGCAGCATCCATCGGTAGCAATAACTGTTTTGGCCCAGGTATCTGGAATATTGACAGGCAAAGAAAATAGAAAATTGCGTGAAAATGAAAAAAAATAACATTTGACAAAATTTAATTCAGGGCTTACTAAGATTTGCCAAGCAGATCTTCATGGTATAGCGAATACAACAAAGGCAGTAAACACCTTTGTTTATATCCATATTAGCATATTCATTCAGCAAAATATCTTGGTCCCATTCCGATCTGGAAACTGTACAATGAAAAATAAAACACTATTTACCACTTAGATTAAAACTACCAAGGACAGAAGGAGGAAGAGCGATAACAAACATTCGTTAAAAATCACCCAGCAGTCCGATAAGATTTCTAAAGTATATATTTTCATACAAAATAAACAGGTTTCAGCATACCAGGCAGGTATACGTAATTCTGATAAGAAATGCAGACCAGAAAACTTAAATGACAGGCCAACTCAGAAAAATGAATCATCACTATGGAAAAAAGCATTAACCAGTGGAATGAGTATGACCCTGCATGGGAGACATCCCAATGATCTGAGCAGACTAGATGTTGACAAGGAAGCATCGAACTCAGAGAAACACAGATTCCTCGTGGAAATACAGGACAAGGTTAACATAAAGAATATCAAAAATACATAAAAGACAAACAAACAACACGACAAATGCAGAAAATGCCAAGACAAACCAGACACAATCCAACACATTCCAGGATCCTGCAGCAGTTTAACTCAATCTGATTACTTACACAGGTAAAATCAAGTAGCAAATATCATTCACCAAAATCTTACCTTAAAATACAAATTCATGAATGACCACTGTAACTTCATAAACGCACCATAAATTCAAGTCTGATCCAGTTTTAGAGTCAAAATCTTACAAATTATATGATAATCAATACATTGTTACAGATAGGACAATCCATAATAACCATCTGGATATAATATTACACGATAAACAAGCAGGAACAACTCCCTCAATAGATGTAACCATTCCCAACACAGACACGATCCTCGACCAATGGAGCACCTCACAACAGGCATTGTTTGTGTCATCAGTCAGGCAACCAAATTATTTTCTCTGTCAATCAGTTTCCAAATGTTGCTACTCTATCATTCATTGCCAAGCCCCACTACTCATTCCCTTCTCTTCATCATACGTTCTTACCCTGACTATCATCCAGAGCCCCAAACTCTGCCCTGTGCAGACCTGCCTCTGGTTTCTGACCCTGCTCCATTGAACATCAAACTAATGGTTTCCCATTCTGCTCTCAGACTTTAGGAGCAGGGAAAATGACCCACAGTGTGGAAATGAGCCATGATTAAGGAGGTTAACTAACAATGTCATTCTTCCTCAGCCCAGAGATCTAAGGGGTGAGGAACATATCAGACAGAACTGTAGTCAGCTCGACTTCTTCAGTCTGCAGAAAATTCAAGGGAAAGCCTCTTCACCCACAGAGTGGTAACTGTTTGGAACCCATCACCACACGGAGAGTGAGAGGGGAACAATAGGGGAGGATTTAAATGGATTGTCGTGGAACTGAATCACTGGCAGGGCCCAACCGGCCTGAGTTGAGTGTCTACTGTACACTAGGTGTGTTATAAATTCACTAAGTACGAAAGACAGAGTTTAAAATAGAACTGATTTATTTGTCTCAGATCCAGATGATTAAACTCCAGTCCCATTAAAGGTGAATATGCCGCAGAAGAAACTCCTCCCATGCCCAGCGACCAGGGTGCAGAACTGGGTGTGGTGAGCAGCAGCAATAATTGCAGAGTTCAGCATTGACAGTCACTTTTGAAATTGCATTCAGCAACGGTGATGGACAAATATCCGGCATGCAGCGTATTGAAACTTTCTTCCCAGTGTGAACCCGGTAGGTTAGATTACTGAGTCAATCCCTTCCCACAGTCACAACAGGTGAATGGCGTCTCCTCAGTGTGAACTCAATGATGCACATTTGGTGGAGATGGCTGAGCGAATCTCTTCCCAATGTCTGAGCAGTTGATTGTCCTCTAACCGGTGTGAACTCGCTGGTGTTTCAGTGGATGAGATGACCGAGAGAATCCCTTCCCATATTCACAGCAGGTGAATGGCCTCTCCCCGGTGTGAACTCGCTGGTGTACCAGCAGATCAGATAACCGAGTGAATCCCTTCCCACAGTCTGAATGGCCAGTCACCCGTGTGAACTGTCTGATGTGCCAGTTGTTTGGATGACTGAGTGAATCCTGTTACGTACCCCGTAACTGGGTTGCCAATCCAGCAGAAATGGATCACTCAGTTGGAGTCTGGATTACTGGAACTAAGAAAGTTTTATTAAAGAAATAAGCAACACAGTACTCTAATCAAAAGGATAACAAATACAACAGTTCAGCAATGATAAACACGCATGTACACAGAACTGGGATAATAGGATCAATCAAGCTCTATCGTCGTCTGGGGGTAAATGACCAGTTTCAAAGTGACGCAAAGTTCAATTCAATTGAGTTCAGTTCAGTTCACAGTAATCACTGCCGTGCTGGTGGACGGGGAAGTGGGGGGGAAGGAGAGAGAGGGCGAAAGCGAATGAATATTCAAAACGGCTTCCACACAGACCCTTGATATTCCTCGCAGTCAGCTTTCGGGCGAGCCCTTTGTAATGTCTTCTGAGGTCACCGACTGTGACCCCTCGGTTTCAGATACGATCGTTCCTCAGCGGTGAACCCGGCACCCAGGCAAGGGCGGACACACACCAGGTTCCCGCCGATCGTACCTTTCCATCCTGTGCGTCTCTGGCTTGGTCCCGTGACCAGCCCTCCAAAAACTCCCACCGACTTGTGGGAGGCACACCGCTTCCAGGGTCTTGTTACCTCGTGGTGTCGTGTGTGTCCTGCCTTAGCGAACCTGTCCCTTTTTATCCCCCTGCTGGGGTATCGCCTGTCCATCACACTTCAAACAGTTCAGTGTTCAAAAAGGAGCCGATCTTGACAGTTCTCAGACCGGTGTCTCCTTCCGTTAAACTCTCTCGTCTCTTCATTAACATTTCCAAATGCTGCTCCATTGTCTTCCTCATCTCTCTTTCTCCTGAAGACAGGTGGCAGATCAACTGCTGATCCCACTGGTGCCAGCACAGGACAGTTAACATCTTAATCTATGTGTACTTTTTGTAACCCTCTTTCGTCACAATCCCTTCCACAGTCTGAGCAGGTGAATGGCCTCTTCCCAGTGTGAACTGACTGGTGTCTCCGTAGGGTGGAAGAGTGATGGAATCTCTTCCCACAGTTTGAGCAGGTGAAACCCTTTCCCCAGTGTGAATTCGCTGGTGTCTCAGTAGGGTGGATGTCTGAGCAAATCCCTTTCCACAGTCTGAGCAGGTGAAATGCTTCTCCCCAGTGTGAACTCGCTGGTGTTTCAGTAAGTTGGATGACTGAGTGAATTTCTTCCCACAGTCTGAGCAAGTGAATTCCCTCTCTGCAGTGTGAACTGACTGGTGTCTCTCTAGGTTTAGATGAGCAAGTGAATCCTTTCCCACAGTCTGAGCAGGCGAATGTCCGCTCCCCGGTGTGAACTTGCTGGTGAGTCATTAGGTCAGATGACCGAGTGAATCCTTCCCCATAATTCAGCAGATGACCTGCCTCTGCCCAGTGTGAACTGACTGGTGTGTCCACAGGTAGGAAGACTGACTGAATCCCTTCTCACACACAGAAGAGGTGAATAGCCTTGCCAGTGTGAACTCGCTCATGTACCTTCAGTTGAGATGACCGAGTGAATCCATTCCCAGAGTCTGAGCAGGAAGGATGGTCAATTGAATCCCTTGCTCCACTTCTTAAATAATTAGACAGACAGCAAAAGTGGTGTGTTGTGTTTGAACTCTTGTAGGCAAATTCCTTGTCGTTTTTAACCTGTAAAAAGATTTAGAAAATCCATCAATGGGTGTCGCCGACAACATTTCAGATGAGATCACTTGAGTTGTCAAGGTGTGAACTGACATCATACTGTTACAGTGAAGTTCAACGCAAGTTGAAGACAGAAATCATCTTCTAACTGGGCACAGTGCTGGTATCTCGAATGACCATCAAACTCTCTGATGCTCTTCCTGTCTCTATAAGAATGGGCATTTCTGCCATCTCCAATCTGTGACCTGGCTCAGTCTGACTCTCTACATTGGTATTATTCCCTGTTCCCACTGAGCTGCATGGGTGCCTGGCCCCACAGTAACTGAAGCACTCTCACGCAAATAGTCTTTGTTGACGTGCAGCTGGGATTTTCTTTTATGTACTGTAAATTTAAAGTGCCAATTAAAATTTTAATACCATGTAACTATCTCCTAGTCAGATGTATGGTTGGTCTGCACAGCTGTTAAAAGGAATTCGAGGGAATGTAAGTATTATTTCAGGTTCTTGTCACAGTCGTAGAAAAGTACAACACAGAAAGAGACCCTTTGGCCCATCTAGTGGGTGTTGAACTATTTAAACTGTACTCCGTACCCCTACCATCCAGGTACCTATACAAACCTCTTAAATATTGAAATTGAGTTCACACGCACCACTTTTGCTGGCTGCTCATTCCACACCCGGATGACAGTCTGTGTGAAGAAGTTTCCCCTCATGTTCCCCTTAACGTTTCACCTTTCACCCTTAACGCATGACCTCCGGTTGTAGTCCCACCCAATCTCAGTGGTAAAAGCCAGCTTGCATTTACCCTATCTATAACGCTCATAATTGTGGTATACCTCCATCAAATCTCCCCTCAGTGTTCTACATTCCAAGGAATAAACCCCTGACCTGTTCAATTTCTCCTTATAACCCAAGTCCGCCAGACCTGACACCATCCTTGTGAATTTTCTCTGAACTCTTTCAAACTCTTTTACATCTTTCCTGTAGGTTGGTGACCAAAACTGCACACAATACTCCAAATTAGGCCTCACCAATGTCTTGTACAACGTCAACATAACATCGATCTCCTGTACTCAGTACTTTGGTTTATGAAGGCCAAAATGCCAAAATCTTTCTTTCCATCCCTATCTACCTGTGACACCAGTGTCAGTGAAATATAGACCTGCATTCCCAGATCCCTTTCTTCAACAACACTCCTCCATGCCCTACCAGTCACTGTGTAAGACCTACACTGGTAGGTCCTACCAAAGTACAACACCTCGCACTTGTCTGCATTAAATTCCATTTTCCATTTCTCAAGCCATTTTTTCAGCTGATCCGGTTCGCACTGCAAGCCATGATGGTCTTCTTGCAGTCCACTAAACCCACAGTCTTGGTTTCATCTACAAATCTGCTGATCCAGCTAGCTGTGTTATCATCCAGATTACTGATATAGATGACAAACAACAACAGATCCAGCACTGATCCCAATGACACACCACTAGTCACAGGCTTCCGGTCAAAGGCAGCCATCTGCTACCACACTCTGGCTTTCCCCAAAACAAGTGTCTCATCCAATTTACTATCTCCTCCTGATCGCTGAGCGACTGACCCTTCTTGACCAACCTCCAATATGAGACTCTGTCAAGTGTTACGTACCCCGTAACTGGGTTGCCAAACCAGCAGAAATGGACCACTTAGTTGGAGTCTGGATTACTGGAACTAAGGAAGTTTTATTAAAGAAATAAGCAACACAGTACTCTAATAGTAAGGATATAAGTGCAAGGGGTTAGCAATGATAAAACACACATGTACACAGAACTAGGATAATAGGATCAATCAAGCTCTATCGCAGTCTAGGGGTAAAATGATCAATCACAAGTGACAGAGTTCAATTTAGTTCAGTTCGCAGTAATCGCTGTTGTGCCGTTGAAGAGAGGGAGAGAACGAATGAATATGCAAATCGGATTCCAAACAGACCTTTGATATTCCTCGCAGTTAGCTTTCGGGCGAGCCCTTTCTAATGTCTTCTGAGGTCACCGACCGTGACCCCTCCGTTCCAGATACGATCATTCTCCTGCGGTGAACCCGACACCCAGGCAAGGGCGGACACACACACCAGGTTCCCGCCGACTGTATCTTTCCACCCTGTGCGTCTATGGCTGGTCCCGCAACCAGACCTCCAAAAACCCCCACCGACTTGTGGGGGCACACCGCTTCCAGGGTCTTGTTACCTCGTGGTGTCGTATGTGGTGTCTGTTGCCTTAGCGAACCTATCCCTTTTTATCCCCCTGCTGGGCTATCGCCTGTCCATCAAACTTCAAACAGTTCAGGGTTCAAAGCAGCCAGTCTTGACAATACTCAGACCGGTGTCTCCTTTCATTAATCTCTCTCGTCTCTTCATTAACATTTCCAAATGCTGCTCCATTGTCTTACTTATCTCTCTCCTGAAGACAGGTGGCAGATCAACTGATGATCCCACTGGTGATAGCACAGGACAGTTAACTTCTTAGTCTATGAGTACTTTTGTCACACAAGTGCCTTGCTAAAGTCCATGTAGACAACATCCACTGCCTTGCCTTCATCCACTTTCCTGATAACTTCCTTGAGAGACTCTATAAGATTGGTTAGACATGACCTACCATGCACAAAGCCATGGTGTCTATCCTTAATCAGTCCACATCTATCCAAATACTTATTTATCTGGTTCCTGCACATACGTTCCAATAACTTTCCCACCACTGATGTCAAGCTCACCAACATACAATTTCTTAGTTTATTTTTAGAGCATTTCTTGAACAGCAGAACAACATTGGCTGTCCTCTAATCCCCCAGTACCTCGGCTGTCACTAAGGATGATTTAAATAACTGTGCTTGTGCCCCGACAATTTCTGCACTTGTCTTCTGCAGGGTCTCAGGGAACAACTTGTCAGGCCCTGGGGATTTATCCACACTACTTTGCCTTAAGACAGCAAACACGCCCACCTCTGTAATCTGTACAGGGTCCATGAAGTTGATGCTGCTTTGCCTCACTTCTTTTGGCTGTGTCCATCTCCTGTGTAAATACGGATGCAAAAAAAAAATCTCCTCCATCTATTTTGTCTCCACATATAGATTATCATTCTGATCTTCTAGAGGAATAATTTTTTCCCTTGCAATCTTTTCACTCTTAACACATCTGCAGAATCCCTGAGGATTCTCCTTCACCTTGTCTGCTGGGCCCTTCTTTTATTTTTTTCATACGTGTTCACTTGAATTTCCTGTATTTCATAAGTACCCCATTTATTCCAATCTGCCTGTACCTGGTATGCAACTCCTTTTTATTGATCTGGGAGATGAAAGTCAAAGGGGTGATAGAGCTGCATGGTGGGAGGTGGGGGTGGTGGGGGGGTTAAACTGAAGTTGCAGGGGGAATGGGAGCCTGAAGAACAGAGCAGATAGTGGAGGGGTTGTGGAAACAGATGTTGTTCAGTCCTCAGACAAAGTCAGGAATGAAAAACGTTGAGCATGGTGCAGTGAATATGCTGAGCCCTGTATATCTCAATACAAGGAGCAGCGTAGGAAAGGCGGATGTGTTCGGGGCATGGATCCGCATCTGGAATTATGACACTAGGATCTGGCAACTGTGGACGGGGACAGGCTCTTTATGGCAAAGGTATACTTGGTAAATGGGAGGCCTTCAGAGTGAAAATTTGAAAGTACAAAGCGGGTATGTGCTTGTGAGAATAAAAGGTAAAGATAGAAACTCTAGGGAACCTTGGTTTGCAAGAGACATTGAGATCCTGGTGAAGCACAAAATGAAGTTGCAGAACGGGGATAGGCAGGTAGGTTCTTATGGAGTGTAAGAAATGCAAGAGAACAAATAAGAAATCAATCAGAATGGCTAAAAGAAAGCATGAGATTGCCCTCGCAAAAAAGATGAAGATTAATCCTGAGGGATTCTAGAGATAGATTAAAAGCAAAACAATTACAAGGGACAAAGTTGGTCCTGTGGAAGACCGAAATGGCAATCCACGTGTGGAACCAAAGCAGATGGGGGAGTTCTTAAATACTTTCTTCATCTCTATTTACTTAGGAGATGAACGTAGGGTCTATGGGAGTGTGGAAAAGTAGCATTAAAATCATGAACCCCGTACAGATTAAAGAAGAGGAGGTGTTTGCTGTCGTGAGACAGATTACGGTGGGTAAATCTCCAGGACACGACAAGGTGCTCCCTCGGACCTTACGGGAGGCAAGTGCAGAAATTTCGGGGCCCTAACAGAGATAATTAAATCATCCTTAGTGATGGGGGAGTTATCAGAGGATTGTAGGATCTACCAGGATTTATTTATTTTGCTGTTTGACATAAAACATAGAACATAGAAATCTACAGCATATTCCAGGCCATTCAGCCCACAATGTTGTGCCAACCATGTAACTTACTCTAGAAACTGCCAAGAATTTCCCTAGTGTATAGCCCTCTATTTTTCTAAGCTCTATGTACCTATCTAAGAGGCTGTTAAAAGACCATATTTTATCTGTCTCGACCACCACGGCTGGCAGTGTATTCCATGTACCCAGCAATCTCTGTGTAATACCCGGAGAAGTGTGAGGTGGTACACTTTGGAAGGACAATCTCCAAGGCAGAGTACAAAGTAAATGGGAGGATACTTGGTAGTGTGGAGGAGCAGAGGGATCTCAGGGTACATGTCCACAGATCCCTGAAAGTTGCCTCACAGGTGGATAGGGTAGTTAAGAAAGCTTATGGGGTGTTAGCTTTCATAAGTCGAGGGATAGAGTTTAAGAGTCGCGATGTAATGATGCAGCTGTATAAAACTCTGGTTAGGCCACACTTGGAGTACTGTGTCCAGTTCTGGTCACCTCACTATAGGAAGGATGTGGAAGCATTGGAAAGGGTACAGAGGATATTTACCAGGATGCTGCTTGGTTTAGGAAGTATGGATTATGATCAGAGATTAAGGGTGCTAGGGCTTTACTCTTTGGAGAGAAGGAGGATGAGAGGAGACATGATAGAGGTGTACAAGATAATAAGAGGAATAGATAGAGTGGATAGCCAGCGCCTCTTCCCCAGGGCACCACTGCTCAATACAAGAGGACATGGCTTTAAGGTAAGGGGTGGGAAGTTCAAGGGGGATATTAGAGGAAGGTTTTTTACTCAGAGAGTGGTTGGTGCGTGGAATGCACTGCCTGAGTCAGTGGTGGAGGCAGATTCACTAGTGAAGTTTAAGAGACTACTAGACAGGTATATGGAGGAATTTAAGGTGGGGGCTTATATGGGAGGCAGGGTTTCAGGGTTTCAACATTGTGGGCCAAAGGGCCTGTACTGTGCTGTACTATTCTATGTTCTATGTTTAAATTCTCTCTCTTCAGGTCCAGTACTGAAATCTCCAACAATTATCGTGACATTGACTTTCTGAGATGCCTTTTCTATCTCTTGCTAAATTTGCAATCCACAACACCACTGCAGTTTGTAGGCCCGTATACAACTGTTATTAGTGTCCTTTTACCCTTGCCATTTCTTAATGCAACCTATAGAGACTCCACAATCCTATGCAATCTCTTTCCAATGATTTAATTTTATTTCTTGTACACAGGGCCACACCACTTGCTTTGCCTACTAACCTATCTTTCTGATACACCGTATATCCTTGGACGTTCAGCTCCCAATGGCAGCCATCCTTTAGCCAAGTTTCAGAGAGGGCCACAATGTCATATTTGCCGATCTGTAGCTGGATTTCAAGATCGTCCATTTTATTCCCTACGTTGCATTCAAATACAACAGTCTCAGTCCAGTATTTGTTGCTTCCTGTTTTATTTGTACCACGCCTCCGTTGCCCTGTAACTTATGCCAGTGGCTTTGATTAAGCTTTATCTCCTGCCCGTTCTTTCTATAATCTCTGTTGCACGCTATATTTGATTTATTTCTGTTTTTCCCTTCCTCAACCCAATCACTCTGGTTCCCCCCTGCCAAATTGGTTTAAACCCTCACTAACAGCTCTATTAAATGTGCCCGCTAGGATATTGGACTCTTTGGGTTCAGGTGTAACCTGACCTTTTTGTACCGGTCGTATCTCCCCCAGAAGAGACCCCAATGATCCAGGAATCTGAAGCCCTGCCCCCTACACAAGTATCTCAGCCACACATTAATACGCCTGATGATGCTATTCTTACATGGCTAGCACGTGGTGCAGGCAGCAATCCTGAAATTACTACCCCAGAGGTCCACAGGGGTCTGTGTTGGCAACGTTTCTGTTTGCGTTCTATGTCAATGCATCGGATGACAGTATTGATGGCCCTGTGGCCAAATTTATGAATGAAGTCAAATATTGAAAGGCCTGGGTAGAGAGGTCGTGGAGGGCTATAGTATCTGGTTATCACAATGTTATAACTTACAACTTAAATATACAAACGATAGGCTTGCTCCCTGGCTTGAGATTCTAAATTGGAGAATGGCGCTTTATTCACAAAGTCCTCACAGCCCACAGTGACTGTACACTGGTCCCAGCAGTGGAACCTGCCACGGCAGCCGCACAGTGCACTATGTACTGATTGCAAAGCTACGAAATTGCATGTGAATAGCCTCCCCTCCCCAAACTCCACTGTTTCTGCATCATCGGCAGACTGGGACATCTCACATCTCGCTGCTTCCGCCAGGCCATTAAACTGTGAACAACTGTGGTCAGGGACTGATCTCTGGGGAACTCCAAACGTTACCTCGTTCCAGTCTGAAAATGACCCACTCATCCAGCCACACACTACCGGCAGTTTATCAATCTCCAACAAAAAAGTCTAATCACCTACTCCTGAGGTTCAATACCATGGCTGACTCTGAGTTTACCACCGTTAAATGCCAGGAGGGACTTAATAATCAGAAAGTCTCTTGTCGCAGCCGTGTAAATAAAATGTGATGTTAGTGGGTGTGTGGGTGCACGTTCAGAATGCGAAGGAGACAGACAAACTGAGCCAAGTCACAGACTGATGAAGGGGAGGAATGATCCATTTTGATACAGAGAGGGAAGCAGAGAGTTTGATATTGTTCCTGATGCCGGAACTGTAGCCAGCTAGAAGATGAAGTCTTGTTCCTCCAATTGTTTTGAGCTGTGACAGTGTTTTTATCAGAAGGCACCATGGAGACTAAAATTATCTGAGTTGAAATGTTGGAATGCCGCTGATCCTTGAATGTGGAGGCGGAGATGCTGGAGAAGACAGCGCCCCACTCGCTACAAGGAGACCCCGATCACGTGCCCATGTCCGTGATCTGATTGGATACATTGCTATGATGTTGACACAACCAACGCCTCTTATCATCCTATGCACCTACATGAATTTCCTGCATGGTTTCTCTAGACTGAATAAGACAGTGAGCTCACTGTGGTTTTGACCTTCTTCAGGGCTCTGGACGAAGTTGGTTAAACTCCTTCTTCCCCACTCTTTTCAACATTTTTGGTCATTTTCACCAATTTCCTGTGCCTCAGACAGCTGGGTTGTTGTATTGCACCTCTAAGGTCTGACAGCAGACTAGCGAGAATCTTCGGTGGAACAGAGTCGGAAACCAAAGATTGCCAGCCTGAGTCAGGGCTTTGGGATTCCAAGAGAGATGGGATCTAGAGTTTATGAGGAGGAGGAAGAGGAATCAGACCAGTAGGACATGGCCACAAATGAAAGATCAGAAACATTTGTTAATTGGTTGACCGAAAAAAAGGGTGGTTAATTTCTGCAAATTACTGGTGGAAATCAACAGATCAGGCAACAAATGTGAAGAGGAACAAATCTAAGTTTAGGCACAGCCCCTTCAGCATGCCTAGACTGTGTACTCCTCTGCTTAGTTGTTGCCTGACCTGCTGTGTTCCTCCAAAATGTTGTGTGTGTGCGTCTCTGTATTACCAGCAACTGCAGAATCTCTTGTGTTTCAAATCTGAATTTGTAAGAGGATTGTACTTTGGCATTAGATACACATTGATATATTGAGTATATTGTTTATGGGAGCCGCTTTCTGCGTAAAAACAGCTGCAGAATTCTTTGAAAAACTGAGGTATGGACATGAAACCGGTGCTTGCAGAAACTTTTAATGGTAACCTAATTACCTTTGAAGCCCTGCGTTAAATATTCCGCTTTTGATTAAGCAACGATCAAATGCGCAGGCGTCATGGTCGACGTCAGCGGATATTCCGCATTCGCGCAAGAGACTGAAGGCCTCCGCAGCAGGGTGACAGGTAGGGAGTGGGAGCTGGGGTGGTGGTAGCTTCTCTGAGAGCGAGTTTTGACCACCGACTGAGGAACAATTGCTGTGAACTCCTGACAATGTCACCCACAACCCCGTTATAGTCCAGTTCTCTTCCCACGATCCGTACACGGGCCCGGGGGAGCTTCCGGCTGATGAGGGAATAGGAACCGATGAGCTCCAGCTGTCTAAATGCAAGGATTGGGAACTCGGAGAAAGGGAACAAAATCTTTTACATCACCAGTTAAGAAAATCACCTTTGTTCTGCCTCCAATCACAAACAAGACATAATCTGCAGATATTGAAAATTCAAGCAACACACACAAAATGCTGGAGGAATTCAGCATTAGTACTGTTTTGCATAGATGCTGCCTGGCCTGCTGAGTTCCTCCAGCATTTTGTGTGTGTTGCTTGTTCTACATCCTCTTGTTCTGGACTTTTCTACCCGTGAGAACATGTTTTGACCCATTCTCTCTGGGTACATAATGATATCAAACACCTTTGCCCTGGGCAACAAGAAGCTTTCACGTCACAAATGTGCCAGACTCCAATGAGGCTACGTCCTCACTACGCTGGATAATTTTGAAAACGAAGCTTTTTGTCTTTATTTTGACCCTCCATCCACACTGAAACGGTGTTTTCATCCCCCGAAAACGGAGCTTTTCTGAAACATTCTCCAGAGTGTGTAAATTTCAAAACGATTGTTCGGCGTTGCAGTGTGGACGGGGTAAACAGAGATGTCTGAAAACACAGTCATGACAACACCACAACAACAATGCTTTTTCTGCTTCTGCTTGGTACTGCGCAAGCACTGCCGGGCGGCTGTTATAACGCGCAATCGGTGTGAACAGCGTGAGAGTTAAATTGTAAAGTGAGCTTTTTTGACTAGATCCCCTAAATTGATTTGAGTCTATCTTTAAAAATATTAATGTCAGAAATACTGCTCCGGTCTGGCAGCAGAAGATTCCAATCTCTTGTTGATCTTGGGTAGAGGACGGCTTCATGCATGTGTTGTTTACTTTATTGTCTACGTTAATAGCTTGTTTGGAGTTAAACGTCTCCACGTTCTCCACTGCTTTGTTGACTTTGTAGTCGTTTGTAACTCGCAGAAACAGCTCGACTTCATTGTCTGTCTAAACGAAGAAGTCCGGTCTAATTTTTCCAGCGGAGGTTTTCTTTGTATTCCTCGAAGACATTGTTGAAAACTTTGTTTCGCTGTTCTTGTTGGTACTCTAGTTTTTGACCAATGGAAATAGCACAACGCCACTGCTGAAACGTAAATACTATACCATTTCCTCTTCAGTTGTTTTCTGTAGATGTGTCTGCGTATGCCCAGTAGAAGTAGCTTCGCCCAAATATGCGTTCTGTGTGGACAGAAATATTTTGAAAAATGCGTGGTGTGGACGCCTGTCATTTTTACTCGAAACCGTGTTTTCAAAATTATCTGATCTAGTGTGGGCGTAGCCTGAGACAGACTACTGCCCTTACCTACATATTCATTGGTGATTGCCATCACTGAGTTCACCACCATCAATCACATGGGGGAGGTTTCAGGGGAAATATTTATGTACAATATAGAAACTGGTGGTACCTGTGTGTATTGTGGCAATGCAAAAGTTGCTTGAGAATTTACAAGTGGGAATAATTGGAGTGATATTTGGAAATCTGACTTTTTAAAGCGTCATTTAGCAAGCAAACCACATGGACGGTGTGCAAAAGCTCTGGTGAGAAAATCCTTCATTACCCATTACAGGCCTGCTACATAGGTTGTGTGAGAGTGCAGATGAACTCAATCATACCCAGAGGAGATTGAAGTTCTTATCGACAGTGATTTGCTAGTTGTTAAAATGAAGACCTCTCTATATAAACTTCACTGTACACATGTTATCAC
Source organism: Mobula birostris (assembly GCF_030028105.1). Taxonomy (NCBI): domain Eukaryota; kingdom Metazoa; phylum Chordata; class Chondrichthyes; order Myliobatiformes; family Myliobatidae; genus Mobula; species Mobula birostris. The sequence goes on from NC_092382.1 coordinate 90,304,857, forward strand.
TGAGTAAAGGAATGCACAGTACAAGATTTATGTGCACACTGGTCATTACAAATTAGAGGGGACATTGGTGGGAAGGTGGGGAGACCTCCAGTGTCCCTGATGCCCTAACCTACAAGATGTGCATCCAGCTGCAGCTTGTAGTAACCCTGCACTTTAAGGAGTTGGAACTTGAAATGGATGAATTCTGGATCATCCAGGTGTTTGAGGGGGTGATACATATGACATGAAGAGAGGTTTAGACCCAAGGTGCAGGACACAGGAAACTGGGTGAGAGTCAGGAAGGGGAATGAGGTTAAATAGCCATTGCAAAGTACTCTTGTGGCCAACCCCCACAACAACAGGTAGACCGCTTTAGAAACTGTTGGGGGGATTACCTGGCAGAGGAAATTCAAAGGGGTGATAGGGGATTCCTTATTTAGGGGAACAGAACAAGAGGGGACTAATATTGTAGTGATAAGGCTTGTTAGTGCTAGTGTGGGGGGAGGGGGGTGATGTGGTTAAAGTAAGTTTTTGTGGGAATGGGAGCCAGAATGACAGAACAGATAGTGGAGAGGATGATATGAATTGAATTGACTTTATTACATACATCCTTCATATACATGAGGAGTAGAAATCTTCACATCAGGTCTCTGTCTAAATGTGCAATGTGTAATTTATAATAAATAGTTTGCACCTAGGACAGTCAATATAACATAGAAATTCAATTGTATCAGCATGAATTAATCAGTCTGATGGCCTGGTAGAAGATGATGTCCCAGAGTCTGTTGGTCCTTTTGCTGTGGTACCATTTCCTGGATGGTAGCAGCAGGAACAGTTTGTGGTTATGGTGAATTGGGTCCCCAAAATCCTTTGGGAACATTTTACACACCTGTCTCTGGAAATGTTCTGAATAGTGGGAATTCACATCTACAGATGTTCTGGGCTGTCTGCACCACTCTCTGCAGGTTCCTGTGATTAAGGGTAGTACAGTTCCCATACCAGGCAGTGATGCAGCCAGTCAGGTTGCTCTCAATTGTGTCCCTGTAGAAAGTTCTTAGGATTTGGGGCCCCATACTTCTTCAACCATCTGAGGTGAAAGAGGTGCTGCTGTGCTCTTTTCACAACACAGCTGGTACGTACAGACCATGTGAGATCCTTGATGATGTTTATGCTGAGGAACTTAAAACTGTTCACCCTCTCAACCCCAGATCCATTGATGTCAATATGGGTTAGCCTGTCTCCATTCCTCCTGTCGTCCACAATCAGCTCCTTTGCTTTTGTGACAATGAGGGAGAGGTTGTTTTCTTGACACCAGTCAGATTTTGTTCAGACCTCAGATAGAGTCAGCAATCAGAAGGTTGAGCATGGTGCGATGAATGTGCTGAGCTGTTTATATCACAATGCAAGAAGCGTCGTAGGAAAGCCAGATGAGCTCAGGACAGGGAATTATGATACTATAGCCAGTATTGGGAATTGGTTGCACCCAACAGTCTGAGGGATTTAGAGGAACAAATTTGTAGAGAGATTGCAGACCATGCTAAGAAACAAAGTTTGATTCAGTAAGTGATTATAACTTTCCATATATTGACTGAGACTCCCATACTGTAAAAAGACTAGATGGGGGTACAGTTTGTCAAATGTGCCCTTAATCAGTACATAGAATTCCCGATGTAGAAGTGTGCAATATGCTGTTCGGAAATGATCCAGGGCTGGTGACAGAAATGAGTGATCATAATGCCATGAAATTCAAAGTAAATATGGAAAAAGAGTGGTCTGGACCACGGGTTGAGATTCTAAATTGGAGAAAGGTCAATTTTGATGATATCAGAAAGGATCTGACAAATTTGATTTGGGACAGGCTGTTTTCTGTCAAAGGAGTACTTGGTAAGTGGGAGGCTTTCAGAAGTGAATTTTTGAGGGTGCGGTGTTTGTATGTGCCTGCCAAAATAAAAGTTGAAAGGTAACCGGTGCAGGGAACCTTGGTTTTCAAGAGAAATTGTGGCCCGGAATATTTTCTTCCTCTAAATGCCTCAGACTGTTGGGTGCTACCAAGACTCATTAATGACTACAATATAATTCCACGCCCTGAGCTCATCTGACTTTTATTTTAGTCGTCTTCTGTTGGTTTCTAAAAGTTTCCCAACAGTTTTTGCTCTTTTGTTTGCCCTCTCGTTGGCTTTTATGTTGGCTTTGGCTTCTCATTTCTGCCACAGTTCTGTCCTCCTGCCTATCCACTGCTTTCACTTCTTTGGGATGTATCTATCACTCAGCTCCCGAATTGCTCCCATTGCTGCTCTGTTGTCACTCCTACCTTTCCCTTCCAAACAAGTTTGGCCAGCTTCTTTGTCATGGAAACATGGGGAAAGTTCAGTACAGAAACAGGCTATTTGGCTCATCCAGTCAATGCCGAAAAAGCATTTAAGCTGTCCAATACAACTACCTGCACTGGCACCATCGCCCTCCGTACCCCTACCATCCAGGCTCCCATCCAAACCTCTTTGAAATGATGAAACCGAGCTCATATTCACCACTTGTGCTGGCATCTCATTTCTCATTCCACATTCTCACGACCATTTCAGTAAAGAGCTTTTCCAAATGTTCCCGTTAAATTTTCACCTTCCCCACTTACCCATGACCTCTGGTTGTCATCCCATCCAACCTCAGTGGAAAAAGCTGCTTCCATTTACCCTATCTATACCCTCATAATTTTGTATACTTCTAATAAATCCTCAAAGCAATGCATAATTTCCTTGTTTATGTTTAGAGCCTTTTTTAGTTGTATAAGATGATGAGGAGCATTGATCGTGTGGATAGCCAGAGGTTTTTTCCCAGGGCTGAAATGGTTAACACGAGGGGGCAGAGTTTTAAGGTGCTTGGAAATAGATACCGAGGGGTGTCAGGGGTAAGTTTTTTTTAACACAGAGAGTGGTGGGTGTGTAGAATGCACTGCGGGTTATTTGTGTGAGAGTGTTTCAGTTACTGTGGGGCCAGGAAACCCATGCAGCTCAGTGGGAACAGGGAATAATACCAATGGAGAGAGTCAAACTGAGCCAGGTCACAGATTGGAGATGGCAGAAATGCCCCATTCTTATAGAGACAGGAAGAGCATAAGAGAATTTGATGGTCATTCCAGATACCAGCACTGTGCCCAGTTAGAAGATGATTTCTCTCTCCATCTTGGGTTGAACTTCACTGTAACAGTGTGATGCCAGATCACACCTTGACAACTCAAGTGATCTCATCTGAAATGTTGTCCTTCACCCACTGATGGATTTTGTAAATCTTTTTACAGGTTAAAGATGACAAGGAATTTGTCTACAGGGATCTTGAACACAACACGCCAGTTTTGCTGTCTGTCTCCAGATATTTAAAACGTGAAGCAAGGGATTCACTCGATCATCCTTCCTGCTCAGACTGTGGGGAGGGATTCACTCGATCATCTGACTGACTGACACACCCGACATTTTACTCAGGGGGAAACCCATTCAGAGAGTGGGAATGGATTCACTCGGTCATTTCAACTGAAGGTACATCAGCAAGTTCACACTGGGACAAGGCCATTTACCTGTTCTGTGGGTGAGAACTGATTCAGTTGGTTTTCCCACCAGTCAGTTCACACTGGGCAGAGGCTGGTCATGTGCTGAATTTGTGGGGAAGGATTCATTCGGTCATCTGACCTAATGGCTCACCAGCGAGTTCACACTGGGGAGCGGCCGTTCACCTGCTTGAACTGTGGGAAGGGATTCACTCGGTCATCCAACCTAATGGCTCACCAACGAGTTCACACTGGCGAGAGGCCGTTCACCTGCTTAGTCTGTGGGAAGGGATTCACTTTGTCATCTCATCTACTGAGACACAAGTCAGTTCACACCGGAGAGTGGCCATTCACCTGCTTAGACTGTGGGAAGGGATTCACTGAATCATCTCAACTGAAGGTACATCAGCGAGTTCACACCGGAGAATTCACTTGCTCAGACTGTGGGAAGGGATTCACTTCGTCATCTCAGCTGAAGGTACATCAGCAAGTTCACACTGGGGAAAGGCCGTTCACCTGCTCAGACTGTGGGAAGGGATTCACTTGCTCATCTAAACTGAAGGTACATCAGCTAGTTCACACTGGAGAGAGGCCGTTCACCTGCTCAGACTGTGGGAAGGGATTCACTCGTTCATCTCAACTGAAGGAACATCAGAGAGTTCACACTGGGGAGAGGCCATTCGCCTGCTCAGACTGTGGGAAGGGATTCACTCGGTCATCTGAACTGAAGGTACATCAGCGAGTTCACACTGGGGAGAGGCCGTTCACCTGCTCAGACTGTGGGAAGGGATTCACTCAGTCATCCCAACTGAAGGTACACCAGCGAGTTCACACTGGGGAGAGGCCGTTCACCTGCTCAGACTGTGGGAAGGGATTCACTTCGTCATCTCAACTGAAGGTACATCAGCGAGTTCACACTGGGGAGAGGCCATTCACCTGCTCAGACTGTGGGAAGGGATTCACACAGTTAGCTAGCCTGCAAGCACACCAGTCGATTCACACTGGGGAGTGGTCGTTCACCTGCTCAGACTGTGGGAAGGGATTCACTCGGTCATCTCAACTGAAGGAACATCAGCAAGTTCACACTGGAGAGAAATCTTTCATCTGCTCAGACTGTGGGAAGGGATTCACTCGGTCATCCACCCTCATGGCACACCAGCGAGTTCACACCGGGGAGAGGCCGTTCATCTGCTCGGACTGTGGGAAGGGATTCACTTGCTCATCCCAACTGAAGGTACATCAGCGAGTTCACACTGGGGAGAGGCCGTTCACCTGCTCAGACTGTGGGAAGGGATTCACTTTGTCATTTCCATTCCTGAGACACCAGTCAGTTCACACCGGGGAGTGGCCATTCACCTGCTCAGTCTGTGGGAAGGGATTCACTTTGTCATCTCACCTACTGAGACACCAGTCAGTTCACACCTGGGAGTGGCCATTCACCTGCTCAGACTGTGGGAAGGGATTCACTCGGTCATCCCAACTACTGGCACACCAGTGAGTTCACACTGGGTAGAGGCCAATCTCCTGCTCAGACTTTGGGAAGAGATTCACTCAGCCAAATCAACCAAATATGCATCATTGAGTTCACATTGGGGAGATGGCATTCACCTGCTGTGAATGTGGGAAGCGATTCACTCAATCATCTAACCTATCTAACTCTCACTTCAGCTAGCAGCTTAATATAGGGGGTGATAGCCCCCAGCCCGGCCAAACTTAAGAAATCTCATTTGGGTGGAAGCTGCGTGATGTGTCCCCTGTTACAAATCAGTACTCCGAAATTACAAACAGTACACAAAATGTGATTAAATGATTGACTTTTATAATTCTTACTTTGAGGATTTGGTTAGAGAAGTTAACAAAAAAAAAAGCAAAAAGGGCCCACTCTCTCCATTTGCGTCTTCTCATCTCTCCCCAGCAAAAGACACGAAAATCTCTCTTCCGGACTCACAAGAAAGAACAACATTTCTCTTATTGGATAGCCCCGCATTCCAAAACCCTTTTATCTCTAGTTGTAACCTAAACATTTTCATTTTAAAATCATTTTATTAATATATAATCTTCTACAGAAATTCAACAAAGTATATATATAAAATTAATAAAGCTGAAGAAAAACATATATGCTAATGAAAAAAAAAATTATAAAAGAAAAAGAAGGAAAAAAGAGAACCCCAGCTAACTAAAAAAAAAACCCACTAACTATAAAACAAAAAAAAAGAGAGAAAAAAACCATTAGGAACCAACTCCCTGAGCCATACATCTTAGAATCATATATATATATATAAAATTACATGTTGGTTTGAAAATGAACTACTCTGAATATGATGCGAAACTATTCCAAATAGAAGACAATGTATTAGGTTGTAAATTAATTTTCAAAGCTTTAGAAATTGTAGAAACTAAAGATTTCCAAAAAGATTTCAATGAGGGACATGACCAGAACATGTGTGACAAAGTAGCTACTTCATTTTTGCACCTATCACAGTAATTATCTATATTAGCAAATACTTTGGATAGCCTCTCCTTTGTTAAATAATAGTGGTGAACAATTTTAAAGTGAATTAAACAATGATTGGCACATATTGAAGAAGAATTAACCATTTTCAAAACCCACGACCAGTCTTCATTAACAAAAGTCATATTAAATTCTCTCTCCCAATCTTGTTTAATCTTAAGTGAGAGGTTATCTTTTTGTAGTAAGAATAAATTATAAATTCTGCCAATGGAACCTCTCACTAGGGGATTCATATTCAAAATAGTGTCCAACAAATCAGATTCTTTTATATATGGAAACGTAGAAATATACTTTTGTAAAAAATGTCTGACCTGTAAATATTGCAAGAAATGTGTGTCAGAGAGAGAATATTTACTAACTAACTCTTCAAAAGACATCAATCGACCATCACTAAATAAATCTGCAAAAGAACAAATCCCCTTATTTCTCCATAAAAGAAAGATGGGATCAGTAATTCAAGGTTTAAATAGCAAATTTCAAAATACAGGACTAGACAACTTAAATTGTTTGAAATTAAAAGAATTGCGAAACTGAAACCAAATCCGTAAGGACTGTTTAATAACGGTAGAAATTTTAGCAAGTTGTGAAGGTAACGGAGCTCCTAATAGTGAAGTTAAATAAAATTGATTAATAGTTGATTAATAGCTTTAAATTCTACATCAATCCAAGCTGGTTTTTGGTTCTTATCAAGCCAATATAACCAAAAACATAATTGTCGAATATTAACAGCCCAATAATACAATCTTAAATTAGGTAGCGTGAGTCCACCTTTTTTAGATTTTTGTAAATGAAACTTATTAACTCTTGGTTTTTTATTTTTCCAAATAAAGGACGAAATACTAGAATCAATTTGATCAAAAATTTTTTAGTTAGAAAGATAGATATATTTTGAAAAATATATAAAAATCTAGGTAAGATCATCATTTTCACAGCATGACCTATTAAAGAAAGTGTAAGAGGATTCCATCTGGAAAATAATTGTTTCACAGAGTCCAATAAAGGAGCTACATTAGCTTTATAAAGATCTTTATATTTTTTTGTAATGATAATACCCAAATATTTAAAAGAATTCACAATTCTAAATGGTATGTCCTTGTATATAAAAACAGGAACATTGAAATGGAACAATTCACTTTAAATTAAGTTTATATCCTGAAAATTTTCTAAAATCATTCAATAATTCCAAAAGATTAGGAATAGACATTGCTGCTACAGGGAAACCATTACCTCAGCAGTGAATCATTGCAGAGCGGCCATTACATTAGCAGTGAAACCGTACAGCACGTTATACTTGTGACACACTGCCGGGTTCACACTGGAGAGAAAGTTTTAATAAGCTGCATGCTGGATATTTGTCCATCACCGTTGCTGAATGCAATTTCGAGAGTGACTGTTGGTGCTGAACTCTGCAATTATTGCTGCTGCTCACCACACCCAGTTCTGCACCCTGGTCACTGGGCATGGGAGGAGTTTCTTCTGCTGCACACTCTCTTTTAATGGGACTGGAGTTTAATATTCTGGATTTGAGACAAATAAATGAGTTCTATTTTAAACTCTGTCTCCAGTACTTAGTGAATTTATAACACACCTAGTGTACAGTAGAGAGTCAACTCAGGCTGGCTGGACCCTGCCAGTGATTCTGTTCCACAACGGTCCTTTTAAATCCTCCCCTGTTGTTCACCTCTTGCTCTCCCTGTGGGATGGGGTCCAAACAGTCACCACTCTGTGGGTGAAGAGGTTTCCCTTGAATTTTCTGCAGACTGAAGATGTCGAGCTGACTGCAGTTCTGTCTGAGATGTTCTTTGCCCCTCAAGTCTGTGGGCTTGAGGAGGTTAACCTACTTATTCAGGGCTCATTTCCACATTATTGGTCATTTTCCCTGCTTCTAAAGGGCTGTTAGAAAACTCTACTGGCCTCTAAAGATTGAAAGCAGAATGGGAAACCATTAGTTGGATGTTCAACGGAGCAGGGTCAGAAACCAGAGGCGGGTCTGCACAGGGCAGAGTTTGGGGCTCTGGACGATGGTCGGGGTAAGAACATATGATGAGAAGGGAATCAGCAGTGGGGCGTGGCAACGAATGACAGAGTAGCAACATTTGGAAGCTAATTGGCAGAGAAAATAATTCCGTTCTCTGACTGATGACACAAACAATGCCGGTGGTGAGGTGCCCCACTGGTCGAGGACATGTGTGAGTTGGGAATGGTTATATCTATTCCTGCATGTCTATCCAGTAATATTATATCTGGATGGTTATTTTAGATTATCCTATCTGTAATAATGTATTGATTATTGTAAAAATTGTGAGATTCTGCCCTAACTGGATCAGGCTTGAACTTATGGTGCCTTTATGTTGTGGTGATCATTCATGAGATTCTATTTTAAAGCAAGATTTTGGTGAATGATATTTGCCACTTGATTACTTACTTGCATAAGTAATCAGATTGAGTTAAACTACTGCAGTTTCCTGGAATGTGTTGAATCGTGTCTGGTTTTTCTTGGCATCTTCTGCATTTATTGCCTTGTTTGTTTGTATTATATGTATTTTTGATTTTTTTTTTCTTTTTGTTAAATACCTTGTCCTGTATTTCTGCAAGGAACCCCTCTGTTTCTGGGAAGAGGTCTCCAACTCTCAGTCAGGTGCTCGATGCTTCCTTGTCAAAATCTCGTCTGCTCAGATCGTTGGGATGTCTCCCATGGAGGGTCATACTCATTCCACTGGTTAATGTTTTCTTCCATAGTGATGATTCATTTTTCTGAATTAGCCTCTCACTTAAGTTTTCTGGTCTGTATTTCTTATCACGATTGCATATACACACATGGAGCGTTGAATCCTGTTCATTTTTGATGAAAGTATATACTTAGAAGTTTTATCTGACTGTTGTGTGATTTTTTTTTTTCGTGTGCTTATTCCTCTTCCTCCTCCTGTACATGGTAGTGTTAATCTAAGTGGGTCTGAGTGTAAATAGACTTTTCTAAAGTTGTCATTTCAGTTCTTATTTATCTTTGTAATTCTTACTGATTGAAATGGGACCAAGATATTTTCATTAAAAAGTCAATGTCAATATTGATGAGAGTGTTTATTGCCTTTGTTGTATTTGTTATCCATTGAGCACTGTTTGGCAGGGTTTTTTTTCGGCCTTGAACTGAATTTTGTCAAAGGTTTTCCTCATTTTCCGCTACTTTCTATTGTCTTTGCTTGTTGATTTTCCAGATAGGAGGAAGCGAAGATGGTGGCGTGACGCAGTTTGCGCGGCCACTCCCGTGAATGATATCTGTAATCTGTCAAGTAGGGTGCCTTGCACAATCCTGATTTGATGGAGACAAACATGAGAGAACAGAGGAACATCTGGAGAAACTTCTGAAATGCCTTTTTTGCTGCCACTGTTACTGTGTGGTCCTGAATCTCCGGAGGGGAATCCTCAGCTTTGCTTGTTGCTCGGTGGCCAGGACGGGGTCGAGGCGCTCAGCAGAGATGGTGCTTGGTGTCGAAAGGCTGGTCGGAGGCTCAAAGTTTTCGGATGGACTCAGGGTCGGCTGTGGTTGGGTGCTTCCAATGCATCGACAGTTGTCGGTGCCTGGAGGTTTATGGCAGAGAGAGTTTTTCCCTTCTGCCGCCTGCTATCAGGGACTCTCGGGAGTTGATCGGAACTTTGAGACTTTTTTTTTACCTTTCCCATGCTCTGCTCTTTATCAAATTATGGTATTGCTTTGCACTGCTGTAACTATATGTTATAATTATGTGGTCTTGTCAGTGTTAGTCTTTGGTTTGTCCTGTTTTTTTGTGATATCACTCTGGAGGAACATTGTATCATTTCTTAATGCATGTATGCATTTCTAAATGACTATAAACGGGGACTGAGTGTCCTCATAATCTAATCCAGCGGTCCCCAACCACCAGGCCGCGGACCGGTACCGGGCCACGAGGAAACGATATGATTTGGCGATATGAGTCAGCTGCACCTTTCCTTATTCCCTGTCACACACTGTTGAGCTTGAACGCACGCGAGGTCATTATTCGCGCGTCATCCATGTCAGCGCGGAAAGAAGATCAACTCCTTGAGCTTGCAAATGACGGCGGACTGAAAAGTATGTGTGACATAACATCTCTGCCGGCATTCTGGATCAAAGTCAAGGCTGACTATCCTGAGATAGCCACGAAAGCACTGAAAACGTTGCTTCCATTTCCAACGTATCTGTGCAATGAATGCAATGAAAACTAAATTGTGGAATAGACTGGACATAAGGAACCCAGGTCGAGTATCGCTGTCTCCCATCACCCCTTGATAGGACTGTCTTGTTGCAGGAAAACAAGCCCAGGGCTCCCACTGATTCAGCGATATTGGTGCGTTGCAATGATTTTATATGTTCATATGGGGAGAATATGTGCTGTGTGTTTAATATCCAAACGTTACTTAAAATATTATGATGCTATTGACTTACTTATATAACCATATAACAATTACAGCACGGAAACAGGCCATCTCTGCCCTTCTAGTCCGTGCCGAATGCTACTCTCTCCTAGTCCCACCGACCTGCAATCAGCCCATAACTCTCCATTCCTTTCCTGTCCATATAGCTATCGAATTTTTCATTAAATGATAATATCGAACCTGCCTCTACCACTTGTAATGGAAGTTCATTCAACACTTACTTCAGCTCCCCTGATAATTGACTTATCACTATATTCATGCGAGGAAAATATGCGCTGTGTGTTTAATATAAATTCATCAGAGAACCCTTTTAGAAACAAAATTGAGTGTATTAGCAATTTATCACCTATATTCCGGTCGTGATTAACACCCCCCTCCCCGGACAGAATTGCCAAAAAGGATTTGCAGAGAGAATTTCGGCATGTACGCGCATGCGCACTGGTGCCCACGCAAGGCTTCATGGTCATTGTAGTCTTTCTCGGGGTAAACCCAACGTATTTGACTGCTACTCTTGTCTGTCCCACTCCCCCGGATCCGCCGGTCCACAGGAATATTGTCAATATTAAACCGGTCTGCAGTGCAAAAAAGGTTGGGAACCCCTGATCTAATCTAATCAAGAGTCCCAAAGGAGGGTCTTGGCCCGAAATGTTGATTCCCATCCGTAGATGATGCCTGACATGCTGAGCTCCTCCAGCACTTTGTGTGTAGTTCTCTAGATTTCTAGCATCTGTAAGTCCTCTTGTTTCCAAGATACTTATATGTTTCTTGAAAGAACAAACTGGTAGTGGGATTGTGTGGCTCTGTTGGTAAAATATTAAATAAAATCATTAGAAAGAGGTGGCAAAGGGTTGGAAGGTATAGAATCTGTGGGTAGAACTAAGGAACAGCAAATGTAAAAAAAAATCCCTGATGAGAATTGTATAGAGACATCCAAACAATAGTGAATATGTGGTCCACAAATTACAATGGGAGATAGAAAATGTGTGCCAAAAGGGCAATGTTACAGTAGTCATGGGGGATTGTCATGCAGGTGATTAGGAAAATTAGGACGGTGTTGGTCTCAAGAGGAGGAATTCATAGAATGCCTACAAGATGCTTTTTTAGAGCAGCTCATGGTTGAGCCCAGTTGGGGATCAGCTATTCTGGATTGGGTGTTGTAACTGTCACTTAACTTCAAAGAACCCTTAGGGGCAAGTGACCTTAATATGATCAAATCCACCCTGACATTAGAGAAGGAGAAGCTAAAGTCAGATGTGGAATGAGGCATGAGAGAAGAATTGGTTTGAAAAGAACACAGGCAGGGATGAAAACAGAGCAGCAATGGCTGGAATTTCTGGAAGCAATTCTGAAGGCACAGGATCTATACATCACAAAGAGGAAGTAGTATTCTGAAGGTAAGGTGACAAAACCATGGCTGATATGAGAAATCAAAGACAACATAAAAACCAAAGAGAGGGCATAGAGCAAAAAATTACTGGGAAGTTAGAGGATTGGGAAGCTTTTAAAAGTCAACAGAATGCAACTAAAATAATTAAGGAAAAGATGGAATACATAGGTAAGCTAGCCAGTAATATTAAAGAGGATACCAAATTTTTCTTCAGGGACATCTTGTGTAAAAGAGAGGCGGAAGTGGATATCAAACCACTGGAAAATGATGCTGGAGAGGTAGTAATGGGGTGGGGGTGCAAGGTGATGAACTGAATAAGTATGGTACATCACTCTTCTCTGTGGAAGACCCTGCCAGGAATATGGAAGTCGCAGATGTCAGTGGTCAGAATGTGTAAAGTTATATTACTCGGGGAGAAAGTTCTTGGGAAACACAAAGGTCTGAAGGTAAATAGGTCACCTGGACCAGATAGTGAACACCCAGAGATCTGAAAGAGGTGGCTGAAAAGATGTGGAAACATTAGCAATGATCTTTTGAGAATCGTTAAGGAAATTATATCCTAAGAAGTCTTTTCCTTCACTACTCTCCCTCTCCTAGTTTCACCTATCACCTTCCATTTCTTCCACTTCTTTCACCCCCACACTTCTTCCACTGATGTCTCATCTTTTTTTCCCCCAGTCCTGATGTAGGGTCTCTGCCCAAAACGTCGACTGTTTACTATTTCCCATATATGGTGCCTGGCCTCTTAGGCTCCTCGAGCATTTTGTGTATGTGTTGCTTGATTTTCAAGCATCCACAGATTTTCTCCTGTTTTTGATAAAAGCAAAAACAGGGTCATATAATATAGTAAGAAAATAGTGAAGTTAGAGGGTTGGAAAGCTTTTACATAACCAACAGGAGACAACTAAAAAAAAAACACACAGGAGAGACAAGATGATAAATTAAGGTAAGTGAGCCAATAATATCAAGTATCAAAAGTTGTTCAGATATATAAAAAGTAAAAGAGAGACAAGTTGATATTGTACCGTTGGAAGATGATGCTGGCAAGTTAGTAATAGAGCAAAGTAACAGCCGAATGTAATAAGTATTTTGTGTCAGTCTTCACTGTGTCAGAGAATTCCACAGATTCACTGCTCTCTGACTAAATAAAATCCTCCCTTAACTACTCTAAAAGGTCACTCCTCAGTTTTGGAATCATCTTCTTGAACATCCATCGGACTCTATCCAATGACAACACACCTTTTCTGAGATACGGGTCCGTGTCTTATAAAGTATCAGCATTATCTCCTTGCTTACATATTCTACTTCACTTTAAATAAATGCCAGCACTGCATTTGCCGCCTTTGCCACAGGCTCAACCTGTAAATTAACCTTCTGGGAGTCTTGCCCAAGTACATTTCCTTCTGTACTTCTGTTGTTTGAACTTCCTCCCCAATCAGATAATAGTTCACTGTTGTTCCTTTTGCCAAAATGCATTATCGTCCATTTCCCAATATTGTATTCCATCTGCCACTTCTTTACCCATTCTTCAAATTTGTCTGTGTCCTACTGCCCTCATGCTGTGCATTGCTTCCTCAGCACTACCAATGCCTCCACCTATCTATGTATCTTCCGCAAACATTGCCACAAAGCCACCAATTTCATTATCCAAGTCATTGAGAAACAATGTGAAAAGTAGCGGACCAAATACTGACCCCTGAAGACCACGAGTCACTGCTAGCCAACCAGAAAAAGCCCCTTTCATTCCCACTCGTTGCCTCTTCGCTGTCAGCCATTCCTCTATCCATGCCAGTATTCCTTCTGATTTTTATCCTGTTAAGCAGTCTCATCTGTGACACCTTATCAGAAGCCTTCTGAAAATCCAAGTAAATGATATCCACTGCCTCTCGTTTGTCCATCCTGCTTATTACTTCCTCGAAGAGCTCTAACAGATTTGTCAGGCAAGATTTCCCTATACAGAAGTTATGCAGGCTTTGACCTATTTTATCATTAGTCTCCCAAAACCTCATCTGTTATAATAGACTCCAACACTTTCCCAGCCACTGAGGTTCGGCTAACTGGACTATAATATGCTTCCTTTTGCCTTCCTCCCTTTTCAAAGAGTGGAGTGACATTTGCAATCTTCCTGTCCTCAGAACCATGCCGGAATCAAGTGATTCTTGACAGGTCATCTGTTATCTCTTCAGCAAACTCTCTCAGGTCTCTGGGATATAGTCCATCTGGTCCAGGTGACTTATCCACTTTAAGAACCTGAGTTTGACTAGCACGTTTTCCTTCGTAATAGCAATAGCACTCACTCCTGTTCCCTGACACTCACGGACGTCTGGCACACTACTAATGTCTTCCACAGAAAAGATGGATGCAAATCAAGTTCATCTACCATCTCTTCCCCATTCCACCTCATGAGCGTCATTTTCCAGCAGTCCAATATAAACTCTCGCCTCCCTTTCACATTTTTTATAACTAGTTTATATTATTTTCTAGTTTGTCCTCATATTTCACCTTTCCCCTTCTCATAGATTTTTTTTTTAGTTACCGGTTGTTGGGTTTTAAAAGCTACCCAATTATCTAACTTCTACTCACTTTTGCTACCTTATATGCTTTTATACAGTACTTAACTAACTTTGTCAGCCACGGTAGCCTAGCCCCACCATTTGAGAAGTACTTCTGTGGGACATATCTATCCTGTATATTATGGACTCTTCCCAGAAACATCAGCCATTTCTGCTCTGGCGTCATCCCTACCAGAATCCTTCTCCAATCCACCTGGGGAATCACCAAGTAGGCTCAACTGCTCTGAAAAGCCATTTCATAAGTATTCAATACATTCCCTTTCTTACGATCTCACACCAATCTGACTTTCCCAATCCTCCTGCAGATTGAAGTCACCCACTACAATTGTGTCATTAAATTTATTACATAAATGCCAAACATTCAGGAGTATCTGGGGCAGAAGTGAGGATAAATGCGTTCACCAAGGAGAGAAGGTGTTTTGGAAGCTGAAAGGCCTAAAGGTAGATAAGACTCCTGGACCAGAAGGTGAACACCCCAGGGTTCCGAAAGAGGTAACTGAAGAGTCATGAAACACTACAACACAGGAAAATGCCATTTGGCCAATCTAGTCCATGCCAAAGCATTAATCTGGCAAGTTCCAACAACTTCCAACTGGACAATAGCCCTTCATATATATGCCTCTCATTCATGGACTTAAAAAAAAATCTGAAAGGTTGAAATCGTCCCTGCCATTTGCTCTGGCAGCTCGTTGTACACCCTCCCTGCCTCTGAATGAAGAAGTCCCTCCGTAGTATTCTCTTAAAGTAATGAGTAATGATCTATCACGAATCACTAGATTTTGGAACGGTTCTGGAGGACAAGAAAGTTGCAAATCTCACTCCACTCTTTAAGAAGCGTGGGAGGCAGAAGAAGGAAAATTATAGGACAGTTATTCTGACTTCAGTTGTCAGGAAGATGTTATAGTGTATAAGTTAATCAATATTTGGGAATTAAAATCTCCCATCACGACAACTCTTATTATTACAAGATTTGTTTCCCTATCTGCTCCTCGATATCCAGGTTGCTATTGGTCAGCCTATTAAAAAAACACCCTGTAAAGTTATTGACCCCTTCCTGTTCCTGTTCCTGTTCCTAACCTCCACCCACAGGGACTCCGTAGACAATCCATCCATGGCGTCCACCGTTTCTGCAGCCATAACACTATCTCTGATCAACATTGCCACGCCCCCACCTCTTTTGCCTCCCACCCTGTCCTTTCTGAAACATCTAAAACCCGACACTTGAAGTAACCATTCCTGTCCCTGATCCATCCAAGTCTCTGTAATGGCCACCACATCATATCATATACAGAATGAAACACACACCCTCACACTGTGCACTGTAGCAGAGACTGACAGATACTGAATGAATTACACACTATCACACTGTAGCAGAGACTGACAGATACAGAATGAAACCCACACTCTCACACTGTAACAGAGACGGACAGATATAGAATTAAACCACAGACTCTCACACTGTGGAACAGACCGACAGATATAGAATTAATCCTACACTCTCACACTGTAGCAGAGACCGACATACAGAATGAAACCCACACTCTCACACTGTAGCAGAGACTGACAGATACAGAATGAAAGTCACACTCTCACACTGCAGCAGAGACGGACAGACACAGAATAAAACCCACAGTCTCACACTGTAGCAGAGACTGGAATTTACAGAACTAATTCACTGAACCAGAGAGTGACACCTACAGAACCCCACACTCTCAGTCTGTACCAGGGACTGATTTAAAATGATCCCCACACTCTCACATTACGCCGGAGACTGGTGGGTACAGAATGAACCACCCCTCTTCACACTGTACCGGCGACAACAAAGTGCAGAATGAAACGCACACACTCATATTATCCGACTGAATGTCTCCCGTTCATTGATGGTCTCTGCACTGCTGACCTTCTCTACCACTAATCCGTATTTTATGTGAATTTCATGGCAACACCCTCCTTATTTTTGGATTGAAACGTACTCTTTGTTCTCCCACCTCACTTTTTTTTATTCAAGCTGCTACCATGGCATTCTTTCTGCAGCATGGCCGTATGACAGTTTCAATGTTGTTTCTGTTTTTTACTGTCCCTTAATCTACTTGCAGACTCAACTGTTAAATATCTTTCTAATGCCTTCGGTATCGGGAGAGAAAGGCATGAACAGGGACATTGGCAAATAGTTTAATACGTGAACTGCCGAGAGATCAAGCGCGTGAGTGAGAGAGAGCGAGAGAGTGATATATATATATATATTTATTTATTCACATACGGGGGGGGGAGGGGAGGGAGAGAGAGAAAGAGATGAAGGAAGTGAGTGCGTGTGTGTGTGAGAGGGTGTGCGTCTGCGAGTGAAAGATGCAGAAAGTGTGTGTGTGTGTGTGTCTGTGCGTGTGTATCTGTGATGATAATGGTCTCTAATTTTAATTTATTTGGTGTGTGACCTGGTTTGGCTGTCCAGCGTCTATTTCCACCAGGACACTGCGGTGATAATCCCAAGTACACCAGTATTTTATGATAAAGCAGGAGATGAAGGCATTTGTTTACTGATTGAATCTATAAATAGCAGAAAATATCATGCCAGTATTTACACCAGAGTCAAACATGTTGATTGCTGTGCTCATAACTCACAGGGCAGAGAATGGCAGCCTTATCAGCCCATTGTATTCCTACAGACAATTGAACACCACTGTATTTCAGCATCAAACTGTTCCTCAGGTGGATTCAACAGCGGCTGTCTCCGTTACTTTACCGTTTCAGAATCCATGGCAGGAATCGGAAATTTTATTCATATTCTTTATAAGATATATAAGAGGTACTTCTACACACAAACACTCATATAGTCACACATACATATATATATATATACACACACACACACACATAAACGCGCATACATATAGATACAGATACTACAGATGTGGAGAAGATAGCTTAAGAACTGAACTGAAGAAAACTGTGGACAGCTCTGGACATCAATAGACAATAGGTGCAGGAGTAGGCCATTCGACCCTTCGAGCCAGCACCACCATTCACTGTGATCATGGCTGATCATCCACAATCAGTACCCTGTTCCTGCCTTTTCCCTATATCCCTTGACTCCGCTATCTTTAAGAGCTCTATCTAACTCTCTCTTGAAAGCATCAGGAGAATTGGCCTCCACTACCTTCTGGGGCAGAGCATTCCACAGATCTACAACTCTCTGGGTGAAAAAGTTTTTCCTCAACTCCATTCTAAATGGCCTACCCCTTATTCTTAAACTGTGGCTTTTGGATCTGGAATCCCCCAATGTTAGGAACATGTTTCCTGCCTCTAGCATGTCCAATCCCTTAATAATCTTACATGTTTCAATCAGATGCCTTCTCATCCTTCTAAATTTCAGTGTATACAAGCCCAGTCACCCCAATCTTTCAACATATGATAGTCCCGCCATCCTGGGAATTAACCTCGTGAACCTACGCTGCACTCTTTCAATAGCAAGAATGTCCTTCCTCAAATTTGGAGACCAAAACTGTACACAATACTCCAGGTGGTCTCACCAGGGCCCTGTACAACTGCAGAAGGACCTCTTTGCTCCTATACTCAACTCCCCTTGCTATGAAGGCCAACATGCCATCAGCTTTCTTCACTGCCTGCTGTACCTGCATGCTTACTTTCAGTGACTGATGAACAAGGACACTTAGATCTCATTGTACTTCCCCTTTTCCTAACTTGACATCATTCAAATAGTAATCTGCCTTCCTGTTCTTGCCACCAAAGTAGATAACCTCACATTTAGCCACATTAAATTGCATCTGCCCACTCACCCAACCTGTCCAAGTCACCCTGCATTCTCATAACATCCTCTTCACATTTCACACTGCCGCCCAGCTTTGTGTCATCTGTAAATTTGCTAATGTTACTTTTAATCCCTTCATCTAAATTATTAATGTATATTATAAATAGCTGTGGTCCCAGCACCAAACCTTGCGGTACCCCACTAGTCACCGCCTGCCATTCTGAAAAGGACCCGTTAATCCCTGCTCTTTGTTACCTGTCTGCCAACCAATTTTCTATCCATGTCAGTACCCTACCCCCAATACCATGTGCTCTAATTTTGCTCACTAATCTCCTATATGGGACTTTATCAAAGGCTTTCTGAAAGTCCAGGTACACTACATCCACTGGCTCTCCCTTGTCTATTTTTGCCAGTTACATCCTCAAAAAATTCCAGAAGCTTAGTCAAGCATGATTTCCCCTTCGTAAATCCATGCTGACTCGGACCGATCCTGTTTCTGCTATCCAGATGTGCCGCTATTTCATCTTTTATAATTGACTCTTCCCCATCACTGATGTCAGGCTAACTGGTCTATAATTCCCTGTTTTTTCTCTCCCTCCTTTCTTAAAAAGTGGGATAACATTAGCTACCCTCCAGTCCACAGGAACTGGTCCTGAATCAATAGAACATTGGGAAATGTTTACCAATGTGTCCATGATTTCTAGAGCCACTTCCCTAAGTACCCTGGGATGCAGACCAACAGGCCCTGGGAATTTATCAGCCTTCAGTCCCAGCAGTCTACCCAACACCAGTTTCTGCCTAATGTGAATTTCCTTCAGTTCCTCCATTACTCTAGGTCCTCTGGCCACTATTACATCTGGGAGATTGTTTATGTCTTCCCTAGTGAAGACAGATCCAAAGTACCTGTTCAACTCATCTGCCATTTCTTTGTTCCCTATAATAAATTCACCCGTTTCTGTCTTCAAGTGCCCAGCTTTGGTCTTAACTAATCTTTTCCTCTTCGCATACTAAAGAAGCTTTTACTATCCTCCTTTATATTCTTGGCTAGCTTACCTTCGTACCTCATCTTTTCCCCCCATGTTGTCTTTTTAGTTACCATCTGTTGCTCTTTAAAAGTCTCCCAATCCTCTGGCTTCCCGCTCATTCTTGCTATGTTATGCTTCTTCTCTTTTATTTGTATACTGGCCTTGAATTCCTTTGTCAGCCACGGTCACCCCTTACTCCCCTTAGAATCTTTCTTCCTCTTTGGGATGAACTGATCCTGCACCTTCTGTATTGTTCCCAGAAATACCTGCCAATGTTGTTCCACTGTCATCCCTGCTAGGGTATCTTTCCAATCAGCTTTGGCCAGCTCCTCCCTCATGGCCCCATAGTCCCCTTTGTTCAACTGTAATACTGACACTTCCGATTTTCCCTTCTCCCTCTCAAATTGTAGATTAAAACTTATCATATTATGGTCACTACCTCCTAATGGCTCCTTTACCTCAAGTTCCCTTATCAAATCCGGTTCATTACACAACACTAGATCCAGAATTGCCTTCTCCCTGGTAGTCTCCAGTACAAGCTGCTCTAAGAATCCATCTGTGAGGCATTCCACAAACTCCCTTCCTTGGGGTCCAGTACCAACCTGATTTTCCCAGTCTACCTGCATGTTGAAATCTCCCATAACAACCGTAGCATTACCTTAGCAACATGCCAATTTTAACTCTTGATTCAACTTGCACCCTATATCCAGGCTACTGTTTGGGGGCCTGTAGATAACTCCCATTAGGGTCTTTTTGCCCTTACAATTTCTCAGTTCTATCCATACTGACTCTACATCTCCTGATTCTATGTCGCCACTCACAAGGGACTGAATTTCATTCCTCACCAGCAAAGCCACCCCCTCTCCATCATCATTTCTCTTTATCTTCCTCTTGTTTTCTTCCCTTCAATCTTTCCCATAATTACCATGCATTCTAACTCCTCTTTCCTAATCACATGTCCAATGAAGTTATGTTGCCTTTTCATGATCTCATACATTATTTCTCTTTTTGTGTTTGCTCTGTTCATGACATCCTCATTAGATATTTGTTTCATCCATGATATTCTTTGCATCTTCCTCAAAAACCACATCTCTGCTGCTACAATTCGTTTTCTCATGTTACTAGATATCGTCCAACATTCTGAGCCATAAACGTAACATTCCAGTGCTCTGAGGTGGGTTGTCAAGCCTAGTTTAGTATTGGTCAGTATACTCTTCACTCTCGTAAAGGTGTCCTTTGCCATCCGTATTCTTCTTTCAATATCCAAGTCACACCTGCCATCTGATGTCACCCAGCTTCCTAAGTAGCAAAAGTTCTGTACTTGCTTAATGTCTTCCCCATTTATACTCAGCCTGCAGATAGGATTCTCCTTCTTTTTGGATATCACCATACATTCTGTCTTTTTGCAATTGATAGATAGACCCACTTTTGCATTTTCTTGCAACTCATCACCACCCCATCAGAGAAAAGATTTCTCTTGAATTTCATAGAATCATATTAATCTACAACACATTACAGGCCCTTCGGTCTACAATGTTTTGCCAATCATGTAACCTGCTCGAGAAACTACTCAGAATTACCCTACCGCATAGCCCTTTATTTTTTAAGGGTACATGTACCAATCTAAGCATCTCTTAAAATGCCCTATTGTATTTGCCTCCACCACCATCACCGGCAGTACATTTCACACACCCACCACTCTTTGTGTAAAACACTCACCTCTGACATCTCCCTTGCAACTACTTCCAAGCACCTTAAAACCACGCCCCCATGTGTTAGCCATTTCTGTCCTGGGAAAAAGCCTGTGGCTAACCACACGATATCCACACGATGGCGAGACCCGACTCAGACTGGGAGATTGTTTTGCTGAACACCTACAAAAAACACCTAGAAAGCAGGATCTCCCAGCGGCCACATTTGAATTCCACATCCCATTCCCATTCTGATATGTCTATCCATGGCCTCCTCTACTGTAAAGATGAAGCCACACTCAGGTTGGAGGAACAACACCTTATATTCCGTCTGGGTAGCCTCCAACCTGCTGACATGAACATCAATTTCTCTAACTTTCGCTAATGCCCCACCTCCCCCTCATACCCTATCCGTTATTTATTTATATACACACATTCCTTCTCTCTCTCTCCTTTTTCTCTGACTATACCCCTTCCCCATCCTCTGGGTTTTTTGCCCCCCGCTTTCCTTCTCCTTGGGCCTCCTGTCCTATGATCCTCTCATATCCCTTTTGCCAATCACCTGTCCAGTTCTTGGCTCCATCCCTCCCCCTCCTGTCTTCTCCTATCATTTTGGATCTCCCCCTCCCCCTCCCCCTCCCACTTTCAAATCTCTTACTAACTCTTCCTTCAGTTGGTCCTGACGAAGGGTCTCGGCCCGAAACGTTGACCGTACCTCTTCCTAGAGATGCTGCCATAATGTGTTCACCAGCAAATTTGATGTGTGTTGCTTGAATTTCCAGCATCTGCAGAATTCCTCGTGTTCACAGCTACCTACACGATCAATGTCTCTCATCATCTTATACACCTGATGAATTCCCTGCATGATTTTCTCCAGACTGAATAAGACAATAAGCTCACTGTGGTTTTGTCATTCCCCAGGGCTCTGAACTAAGGTGGTTAATTTCCTTCTTCCCTGCTCTTTTCAACGTTTTGGGTCATTTTCACCAATTTCAAAGGACTGTGCCTCAGACAACTGGGTTGTTGCAATGCACCTCTAAAGTCTGACAGCAGACTAGTGAGTGAATCTTCGATGGAGCAGAGTCAGAAACCAAAGTTGCCAGCATGAATCGGGGCTTTGGGGCTCCAGAAAGAGATAGGGCCTAGAGTTTACAAGGAGGAGGATGAGGCAGCAGGATGTGGCTACAAATGAAAGATCAGAAACATTTGGAAACTGGTTGATCGAAAAAAAACTTGGTTATTTTCTGCAAAATACTAGTGGAAATCAACAGATCAGGCAGCAAATGTGGAGACGTTTAGACCCAGCCCCTTCAGCATGCCTGGACTGTGTACTCCTCTGCTTAGTTGCTGTCTGAACTGCAGAGTTCCTCCAGAATTTTCTGTGTATGTGCCTACATTTCCAGCAACAGCAGAATCTCTTGTGTTTTATATCTGCATTTATAAGAAGATTCTACGTTGGCATTAGACACACGGGAAATTTGCTGATATTGTGCATTGCTTACGGGAGCTGCTTTCTGCTTTAAAAGAGCTACTGAGTTTTCCACACACACACACAAAAAAAACCTGAGGTATGGACATGGAACCGGTGCTTGCAGAAACTTTTAATGACACCGTGATTAACTCGAAAGCTCTGCGTAACAATGTTCGCAGATCGAATGCGCATGCGTCAGGGTTGCGGATGTTCCCGAAAATCGCGCATGTGCGCAGTACACAAAAGGCCGCGAGAGATCGGCTCAAGGTAGGAGTTCCTCCAGCATTTTGTGTGTGTTGCTTGTTCCACTTCTTCCTGTTCTGGACTTTTCTACCTGTGAGGACATGTTTTGACCCATCCTCTCTGGGTACATAATGATATCAAACACCTTTGCCCTGGGCAACAAGCAGCTTTCACGGAGGTTGGAGTTGGCTGGGCTGGAAGGTGCATGCGTGAATGCGGTTGCGGAACTTGTTGAGGGAAAGCGAGTGGAGAAGGAGCGGGATAGGGATTTGGGATCAGAGATAGGCAGCTGGGGAGAAATGGCTTGTTGTGAAGGGAGAAAGAAAGGGAATGAGGAGATAGTGAGGGGACGGATGAATGAAAACCGAGACAAAGGGAATAAAATCATATTAAATGACAGTGGAGAGAGCTCTGAAAGTGAGGAAGATGAAAATTAACCTGTTTGTGCTAACAACAACTCTGGCAAATAAGATAGGGGAAATAGTATTTGCAAAAGTCCTTAATGATGGCAACCTATTGGTAAGATGTGCAAATGAGCAACAACTTGAGAAAGCACTCAAGCTAAAAGAGATGGAAAAATGCAAGGTGGAATACGCAGGGAAGGTGGGAGCACGAAATGGCAGTGGACGTCAAGGAGTGATCACGCGGGTATCAATGAGGAGGAGTTAAAGAGGAACATCAAAGGAGGAAAAGTAATGAATGTTCAAAGACTGACAGCAACAAAGGAGGAGATGAAAAAAGAAAGTGAAAGTGAAAGATTGAATCTGAAGAAGAAAGAGTGCCAAGGAAGGTGTTCCTGGGTTTCATGAGTTACCCAGTAAGGGCGTATGTGCCAAAGCCATTGAGGTGCTATATTTGTCAAAGGTTTGGACACATAGCTAAAAACTGTAAAAGGCAGAGGAGATGTGCTAGATGTGGGGGTGATCATGAATATGGACAGTGCGGAACAGGAGTTCAACCAAAATGCTGCAATTGTGGAGGAGCTTACAATGTTGCATATAGTGGGTGTGAGGTTATGAGACGGGAAGATAAAATTCAAGAAATAAGAGTGAAAAGAAAGATCACTTATGCAGAAGCTGTAAGAATGTCAAGAGAACAGAATAATGCTCCTAATGAACAGGGAGCAATGGGGATATGAGAGATGCAACAAAGAACAAATGACAGGATTTATGTAGACAAAAAGGCTCTAGTAACATTCATTGTAGGAGTGATTAATATTACAGCTGAGGTAAAGTCAAAAAGTGACAAAATTCAGCTGGTGGTAAAAGCAACAGTAAACCATTTAGGATTAGTAGGACTGACATGGGAGGAAGTAAGGGAGAACCTCACTAATCAGTCAGGCCAGGAAGTGTCATGGTGATTCTTTTGCAATGGAATGCAAGGAGCTTACCGGCCAATAGCCAGGAATTCAAGCACTTTATTAAAGAAATGGTTGTAAAACCGGATGTAGTGTGTATTCAGGGAACTTGGTTGAAACCAACTTTAGACTTTGTGGTATATGGGTATACAATGATAAGGAAAGATAGAAATCTAGGGGGAGGAGGGGGTTGTGCTATGTTAATCAAGCAAGGTATACCATATAGGGTACTGGAAAAAGGAGATGATCAGGAATACACAGTGGTGGAAGTGTGGGAGAGAGGGGAGGGAGTGGTTATAATTAACTACTACAATCCACGTAAAAGGTTGGATTTGGACAGCCTATAAGGATACAAGGACAAAACAGACATAAGGTAGTGTGGTGTGCAGATTTCAATGCTCATAGCACAATATGGGGGAATCCGATTACCGATTCAAATGGAAAGGTAATTGAAGATTTGATGGAAGAAGGGGATTTGGTGTTGGCAGAAATGGTGAAAGCAATAAAGAGATCGAGACTGGGCCGGCTGGTGGCGCAACGACATCGGCGCCGGATCCGGGAGCGGAGGTTCCTGGGTTCGAAACCAGTTGGGTCTGCCCCCGAGCATGCTTTCCATCCGTGCCGGGTTGAGTGTCAAGATCGCAACTTGACCTCGTAAAAAACAAAGGGAAAAATCTCTGTGTGAGGAGTGGCGCGCCACACAGTCTCGCTCTCTCGCTCTGTGCCTTGGAAAAGCCATGAAAAATCCATCATCACGGACGCACGCAGATGCACACTGTTACGTACCCCGTAACTGGGTTGCCAAACCAGTAGGAATGGATCACTCAGTTGGAGTCTGGATTACTAGAACTAAGAAAGTTTTATTAAAGAAACAAGCAACACAGTACTCTAATCAAAAGGATAATGAATGCAACAGTTCAGCAATGATAAACATACATATACACAGAATTCAGATAACAGGATCAATCAAGCTCTATCGTTGCCTAGGGGTAAATGACCAGTTTCAAAATGACGCAAAGTTCAGTTCAGTTTAGTTCAGTACAGTTCGCAGTAATCGCTGCCATGGGAGATGGACAGTGGGGGGGGAGGGAGGAGAGAGAGAGCAAAACGAATGAATATTCAAGGCTTCCACACAGACCTTCACAGTCAGCTGTCGGGCGAGTCCTTTGTGATGTCATCTGAGGTCACCGACCGTGACCCCCCTCCGTTTCCAGATACGATCGTTTCTCTGTGCTGAGCCTGGGACCCAGGCAAGGGTGGACACACACCAGGTTCCCGCCGATCGTGCCTTTCCACCCTGAGCGTCTATGGCTTGATCCCGCGATCAGCCGTCCAAAAGCTTCCCACCGACTTGTGAGAGGCGCACCGCTTCCAGGGTCTCGTTACCTCGGGTGTCATGTGTGTCCTGCCTTAGCGAACTTGTCCCTTTTTATCCCCCTGCTGGGGTATCGCCTGTCCATCACTTCAAACAGTTCAGGGTTCAAAGGGGGAGCCGCTCTAGACAGCTCTCTCTCCCGTCCCTTCATTACACATCTCCAATTGCTGCTTCATTGTCTTCCTTATCTCTCTCTCTCCTGAAGACAGGTGGCAGACCAACTGCTGATCACACAGGACAGCTAACATCTTAATCTATGTGTATTCCTGTCACACTTCCCCCCCCTTTAAGGGTTTTTACCGGGGGGGGGGTAAAAATTACAAACATGAATACATTATTTGATACACACACAAATATACATCGTTATCAGCTAGTTGGCTAATACAGCGAATTTGAAGTTGTCAACACCTGACAGACAGTCAGCCATCACATTTTCTGTTCCTTTTATATGTGTTATTAATAATCCCTTAGACCAGGCTCCAACTTAGCAAGCTTCATAGTGGCCAAAAACACTGATGAATTGTGATCAATGTAAACTCTCATTTGGTTTTTGTCCTGGACCACAATAACAAGGGTCGTCCCATTCCGACTTAGTTTTCTCTCGCAAGGGCTTAGTAGGAGGGGGAGGGGTAGTGACCGCAGAGTTATTGCAAAACTTCCTACAGTACCCCACCATCTCCAGGGCCTGACAAGTTGTTCCCTGGGACTCTGTGGAAGACAGGTGCAGAAATTGTTGGGGCCCAAGCACAGATATTTAAACCATCCTTAGTGACAGGTGAGGTACAGGAGGATTGGACGACAACCAATGTTGTTTCGCTGTTCAAGAAAGGCTTGAAAAATAAACTAGGAAATTATACGTTGGTGAGCTTGACATCAGTAGGGGGAAAGTTATTGGAACGTATGTGCAGGAACTGGATATATACTGTAAGTATTTGGATAGGTGTGGACTGATTAAGGATAGACAACATAGCTTTGTGCACAGTAGGTCATGTCTAGCAAATCTTACAGAGTCTCTGGAGGAAGTTATCGGGAAAGTGGATGAAGGCAAGGCAGTTGATGTTGTCTACATGGACTTTAGCAAGGCACTTGACAAAGTCTCATATGAGAGGTTGGTCAAGAAGGTTCAGTCGCTTAGCATTCAAGATGAGATAGTAAATTGGATGAGACACTGTCTTTGGGAGAAGCCAGAGTGTGGTAGCAGATGGTTGTCTCTCTGACTGGAGACCTGTGACTAGTGGTGTGCCACAGGGATCGGTGCTGGATCTGTTGTTGTTTATCATCTATATCAGTAATCTGAATGATAGTGTGGTTAACTGGATAAGCAAATTTGTGGATGACACCAATATTGGGGGTGTAGTGGACAACGAGGAAGACTATCATGGCTTGCAGTGCGATCTGGACCGGCTGGGAAAATGGTTTGAGAAATGGAGAAAAAGTAATTTCATCTTGAAATGTTGTCCTTCACCCATTGATGGATTTTGTAAATCTTTCTACAGGTTAAAAATGACAAGGAATTTGTCTCTGGGAATCTCAAACTCTGCACGCCAGTTTTGCTGCGTCTGTCTAGATATCTAAGAAGTGGAGCAAGGGATTCAGTCAGCCATCCTTCCTGCTCAGACTGTGGGGAGGGATTCACTCGGCTATCTCAATTGAAGGTACATCAACAAGTTCACACTGGACAAGGCAATTCACCTGTTCTGTGTGTGAGAAAGGATTCAGTCAGTCTTCCCACCTGTGGACACACCAGTCAGTTCACACTGGCCAGAGGCCGGTCATCTGCTGAATTTGTGGGGAAGGATTCACTCGGTCATCTGACCTAATGGCACACCAACGAGTTCACAGTGGGGAGCGGCCATTCACCTGCTCGGACTGTGGGAAGGGATTCACTCGGTCATCTAACCTAATAGCTCACCAACGAATTCACACCGGGGAGCGGCCGTTCTCCTGCTCGGATTGTGGGAAGGGATTCACTATGTCATCTCACCTACTGACACACCAACGAGTTCACACTGGGGAGAAGCCGTTCACCTGCTCAGTCTGTGAGAAGAGATTCACTCAATCTTCCACCCTACAAAGTCACCAGCGAGTTCACACTGGGGAGAAGCCGTTTACCTGCTCAGAATGTGGGAAGGGATTCACACTGTCGTCCCACCTACTGGCACACCAGTCAGTTCACACTGGGGAGAGGCCGTTCACCTGCTCAGACTGTGGGAAGAGATTCACTCAGACATCAACCCTACAGAGTCACCAGCGAATTCACACTGGGGAGAAGCTGTTCACCTGCTCAGAATGTGGGAAGAGATTCACTCGATCATCTAACCTACTGACACATCAGCGAGTTCACACTGGAGAGAGGCCGTTCACCTGCTCAGACTGTGGGAAGAGATTCACTTATTCATCCACCCTTCAGAAACACCAGCGAGTTCACACTGGGGAGAAGCCGTTCACCTGCTCAGTCTGTGGGAAGAGATTCACTGAGTCATCCAACCTACAGAGACATCAGCAAGTTCACACTGGGGAGAAGCAGTTCACCTGCTCAAAATGTGGGAAGGGATTCACTTGGTCATCCGACCTACAGAGTCATCAGCGAGATCACACTGGGGAGAAGCCATTCATCTGCTCAGAATGTGGGAAGAGATTCACTCGATCATCCCACCTACTGGCACACCAGTCAGTTCACACTGGGGAGAGGCCGTTCACCTGCTCGGTCTGTGGGAAGAGATTCACTCAGTCATCCACCCTACAGAGACACCAGCGAGTTCACACTGGGGAGAAGCCGTTCACCTGCTCAGTCTGTGGGAAGGGATTCACTCAGTCATCCGACCTACAGAGTCACCAGCGAGTTCACACTGGGGAGAAGCCGTTCACCTGCTAAGAATGTGGGAAAGGATTCACTCAGTCATCGAAACTACTGGCACACCAGTCAGTTCACAGTGGGGAGTGGCTGTTGTTATGAATCCCTTGGTTTTGTTTGCTGTGGACTGTCATTTTAAGAGAGAGAGAGAGATTAAGAAGGTGAATCAGTCTGACTTGCAGCTTGTTTAGTTTTAACCGAGGACACAGACACTCAGAGTCAGACGGACATGAAGGAGGAAAAATAGAAGGATCGAAACCAGGGAACTAGTGGCCAAGGGTCACTGTTTAGAACTTTCCTATGCCCACAAGGGTGGGTTAATTATCGATTCAGTGAACATCGAATGTGTGGTTATCACCTCGCTTGATCCATAGGAGTGGATCGGATTTGGGGTATCCTGTGAAGACCACTTATGTGTTAACCCTTGCCTGGGTGTGGTCTGGTAATTCACTTGAAGACAATACCCCTTGTGACAAGTCATAGAAACATAGAAAACCTACAACACAATACAGGCCCTTTGGCCCACACAGTTGTGCGCAACATGTCCCTACCTTAGAAATTACTAGGCTTACCTACAGCCCTCTAGTTTACTAAGTTCCATGTACCTATCTGAAAGCCTCTTAAAAGACCCTATCATATCCGCCTCCGGTTGCCAATACACCATATGATTTCTTAACCAGAGTCAACCTGTGCAGCTGCTATGAGCGTCCTGTGGATTCGGACACAAGATCCCTCTGATCCTCCACACTGCCAAGAGTCTTACCATTAATGCTATATTCTGCCATCATATTTGACCTACCAAAATGAACCACTTCACACTTATCTGGATTGATCTCCATCTTCCACTTCTCAGGTCAGTTGTGCATCCTATCAATGTCCCGCTGTAACCTCTGACAGTCCTCCACACTATCCACAACACTTCCAACCTTTGTGTCATCAGCAAACTTACTAACCCATCCCTCTATTTCCTCATCCAGGTCATTTATAAATATCACGAAGAGTGAGGGTCCCAGAACAGATTCCTGAAGCACTCCACTGGTCACCGACCTCCATGCAGAATATGACCCGTCTACAAGCACTCTTTACCTTCTGTGGGCAAGCCAGTTCTGGATCCACAAAACAATGTCCCCTTGGTTCCCATGCATCCTTACTTTCTCAGTAAGCCTTGCATGGGGTACCTTATCAAATGCCTTGCTGAAATCCATATACACTACATCTACTGCCCTTCCTTCGTCAATGTGTTTAGTCACATCCTCAAAAAATTCAATCAGGCTCGTAAGGCACGACCTGCCCTTTACAAAGCCATGCTGACTACTACAAATCATATATACCTTTCCAAATGTTCAGAAATCTTGCCTCTCAGGATCTTATCCGTCAACTTACTAACCACTGAGGTAAGACTCACTGGTCTATAATTTCCTGGGCTATCTGTACTCCCTTTCTTCCTTTCTTGAATAAAGGAACAACATCCGCCACCCTCCAATCCTCCGGAACCTCTTCCATCCCCATTGATGATGCAAAGATCATCACCAGAGGCTCAGCAATCTCCTCCCTCGCCTCCCACAGTAGCCTGGGGAATATTTCATCCGGTCCTGGCGACTTATCCAACTTGATGCTTTCCAAAAGCTCCAGCACATCCTCTTTCTTAACATTTGCATGCTCAAGCTCTAGTCTGCTGCAAGTCATCACTAAAATCACTAAGATCCTTTTCCATAGTGAATACTGGAGTAAAGTATTCATTAAGTACCTCTGCTATTTCCTCCGGTTCCATGCACACTTTCCCACTGTCACACTTGATAAGTCCTATTCTTTCACGTCTTATCCTCTTGCTCTTCGCATACTTGTAGAATGCCTTGGGGTTTTCCTTGATTCTGCCTGCCAAGGCCTTCTCATGGCTCCTTCTGGCTCTCCTAATTTCCTCCTTAAGCTCCTTCCTAGTAGCCTTATAATCTTCTAGATCACTAACAATACCTAGCTCTCAGAACCTTTTGTAAGATTTTCTTTTTTTCTTGACTAGATTTATTACAGCCTTTGTACACCACGGTTCCTGTACCCTACCATAGCTTCCCTGTCTCGTTGGAACGTACCTATACAGAACTCTACACAAATATCCCCAGAGGTTTGCCATATTTCTTCCGTACTTGTCCCTGAGAACATCTGTTTCCAACTTAAGCCTCCAATTTCCTACCTGATAGCCTCATAATTCCCCTTACTCCAATTAGACGCTTTTCTAACTTGTCTGTTCCTATCCCTCTCCAATGCTGTTGTAAAGAGATAGAATTATGGTCACTATCCCCAAAATGCTCTCCCACTGAGAGATCTGACACCTGACCAGGTTCATTTCCCAAACCAAATCAAGTACAGCCTCTCCTCTTGTAGGCTTATCTACATGTTGTGTCAAGAAACCTTCCTGAACACACCTAACAAACTCCACCCCATCTAAACCCCTCGCTCTAGGGAGATGCCAGTTGATATTTGGGAAGTTAAAATCTCCCATCATGACAACTCTGTTATTATTACACCTTTCCAGGATTTGTTTCCCTGCCTGTTCCTCGATATCCCTGTTACTATTAGACCTATAAAAAACGCCCAGTAAAGTTATTGACCCCTTCGTGTTCCTAATCTCCACCCATAGAGACTCCGTAGACAATCCCTCCATGGTGTCCACCTTTTCTGCAGCCCTGACACTATCTCTGATCAACAGTGCCACGCCCCCACCTCTTTTGCTTCCCTCCCTGTCCTTCGGTCTGAGCACGTCCCTTCTCTATCACCTGCCTATCCTCCCTTTTGCACTGTCTACAAACTTTCTCTATTTGTGAGCCAACCTCTTCTTTCCCAGTCTTCTCAGTTCGGTTCCCACCCCCAACAATTCTAGTTTAAACTCTCCCCAGTAGCCTTAGCAAACGTCCCTGCCATCCCCGCCAAGATATTGGTCCCCCTGGGATTCAAGTGCAACCCGTCCTTTTTTTACAGGTCACACCTGCCAAAGAGGTCCCAATGATCCAGAAATCTGAATCCCTGCCCCCTGCTCCAATCCCTCAGCCACGCATTTATCCTCCACCTCATTCTATTCCTGTACTCACTGTCGCGTGGCACAGGCAGTAATCCCGAGATTACTACCTTTGTGGTCCCGCTTCTTAACTTTGTTCCTAACTTCCTGCACTCTGTTTTCAGGACCTCTTCCCTTTTCCTACCTACGTCATTGGTACCAATATGTACCACGACTTCTGGCTGTTCTCCCTCCCACTACAGGATATCTTGGATGCGATCTGAAACATCCTGGACCCTGGCACCTGGGAGGCAAACTACCATCCGAATTTCTTTCCTGTGTCCACAGAATCGCCTGTCTGACCCCCTAACTATAGAGTCCCCTATCACTACTGCCTTCCTCTTCCTTTCCCTACCCTTCTGAACCACAGGGCTGGACTCTGTGCCAGAGGCATGGCCAATGTCACTTCCCCCAGATAAGCTGTCCCCCCCCCCCCCCCAACAGTACTCAAACAGGAGTACTTATTGTCAAGGAGTACAGCCACAGGGGTACTCTTTGGTACCTGACTCTTCCCCTTCCCCCTCCTGACTGTGACCCACTTGTCTGTCTCCTGTGGCCCCAGTGTGACCAGCTGACTATAACTCCTTTCCGTCACCTCCTCACTCTTCCTGACCAGGCGAAGGTCATCGAGCTGCAACTCCAGTTCCCTAATGTGGTCCCTTAGGAGCCGCAGCTCGACACACCGGGTGCAGATATGGCCGTCCGGGAGGCTGGGAGACTCCAGGACCTCCCACATCTGACACCAAGTACAGAAAACTGGCCTTGCACACATAGTAATTCCTTTCTGCAATTAACACAGGTAAACCCCCTACCTTCACTTGTCCCATTACCGCCTAAGCCCGTTTGAGCCAAGCCCACTCTGCTACCCTCTCACTCTGCTGCCTGCTCCGAATGCTGCCTGCTGGATATGGCGGTCTTCTTTTCAAACTTTTCCTGCTCTTCTGGCTGACGTTACATGCCTGCGTAGTCTTGCCTCTCTTTACCACGAGTAGTAAAATGCCTTCCCTCCAAAAAATCCTCAGCCATTCCATTCACAGCCACCTTGGTTCGAATCTCGAAGAAATATAGACGAAAAATAGTAATAGTAATAATAAATAAGTAAATCTTATTCATTATTCTTTATACAGTGTACAGACATTTAATAGATTAAAAGTCTTGCAAAAAAACAGAAACAATGTATATTTAAAAAGTGAGATAGTGCCCAGGGGTTCAGTGTCCATTGAGGAATCAGATGGCAGAGGGGATGAAGCTGTTCCTGAGTCACTGAGTGTGTGCTGTCAGGCTTCTGTACTTCCTACCTGATGGTAACAGTGAGAAAAGGGCATGCCTTGGGTGCTGGAGCTCTTTAATAATGGACACTGCCTTTCTGAGATACGGCTCCCTGAAGGTGTCCTGAGTACTTTGTCGGCTAGTACCCAAGATGGAGCTGACTAAATTTACAACCCTTTTTACAAACAAGGAGGTACAGACAGATACGAACAAATGGAGTACAGGAAATTCAAGTGAGCACTTATGAAAGAAATTAAAGAAGGCATGAGGTTGCCCCAGCAGACAAGGTGAAGGAGAATCCTCAGGGATTCTGCAGACATGTTAAGAGCAAAAAGATTTCAAGGGAAAAGATTAATCCTCTGGAAGGTCAGAATGGCAATCCACATGGGAAGACAAATAGTCATAGTCATACTTTATTGATCCTGGGGGAAATCGATTTTCGTTACAGTTGCACCATAAATAATAAATAGTAATAAAACCATAAATAGTTAAATAGTAATATGTGAATTATGCCAGGAAATAAGTCCAGCACCAGCTCAGGGTGTCTGACCCTCCAAGGGATGAGTTGTAAAGTTTGATGGCCACAGGCAGGAATGACTTCCTATGATGCTCTGTGTTGCATCTCGGTGGAATGAGTCTCTGGCTGAATGTACTCCCGTGCCCAACCAGTCCATTATGTAGTGGATGGGAGACATTGTCCAAGATGGCATGCAACTTGGACAGCATCCACAAAATAAATGTGGGAGATTTTTTTGCATCCGTATTTACTCAGGAGGTGGGCACAGAGTCTATAGAAGTGAGGCAAAGCAGCATCAACTTCATGGACCCTGTGGGGTGTTTGGGGGTGGGGTGTTTGCTGTCTTAAGGCAAACTAGCGTGGATAAATCCCCAGGGCCTGACAAGTTGTTCCCTAGGACCCTGCAGAAGACAAGTGCAGAAATTGTCGAGGCCCAAGCACAGATACTTAAGTCATCCTCAGTGACAGGTGAGGTACTGGGGGATTGGAGGACAGCCAACGTTGTTCTGCTGTTCAAGAAGTGCTGGAAGAATAAACTAGGAAATTATACATCGGCGCGCTTGACATCAGCAGTGGGAAAGTTATTGGAACGTATATGCAGGAACCATATATGTAAGTATTTGGATAGATATGGACTGATTAAGGATAGACAACATGGCTTTGTGCATGGTAGGTCATGTCTAGCCAATCTTATAGAGTCTCTTGAGGAAGTTATAAGGAAAGTGGATGAAGGCAAGGCAGTGGATGTTGTCGACATGGACTTTAGCAAAGCACTTGACAAAGTCTCATATGGGAGGTTGGTCTAGAAGGTTCAGTCACCCAGCATTCAAGATGAGATAGTAAATTGGATGAGACACTGTCTTTGGGAGAAGCCAGAGTGTGGTAGCAGATGGTTGCCTCTCTGACTGGAAACCTGTGACTAGAGGTATGCCACAGGGATCAGTGCTGGATCTGTTGTTGTTTGTCATCTATATCAGTAATCTGATGTTAACATGGTTAACTGGATCAGCAGATTTGTGGATGACACCAAGATTGGTGGTGTAGTGGACAGCGAGGAAGACTATCATGGCTTGCAGTGTGATCTGGACCAGCTGGAAAAATGGTTTGAGAAATGGGAAATGGAATTTAATGCAGACAAGTGCGAGGTGTTGCGCTTTGGTAGGATCTACCAGTGTAGGTCTTACGCAGTGGCTGGTAGGGTACTGAAGTGTGCTGTACAAGAAAGGGATCTGGGAATACAGGTCTATATTTCACTGAAAGTGTTATCACAGGTGGATAGGGATGGAAAGAAAGATTTTGGCACCTTGGCCTTCATAAACCAAAGTACTGAGGACAGGGGGTGGATGTTATGTTGACATTGTACAAGACATTGGTGAGGCCTAATTTGGAGTATTGTGTGCAGTTTTGGTCACCAACCTACAGGAAAGATGTAAAAGAGTTTGAAAGAGTTCAGAGAAAATTCACAAGGATGGTGTCAGGTCTGGTGGACTTGGGTTATAAGGAAAGATTGAACAGGTCAGGACTTTATTCCTTGGAATGTAGAAGATTGAGCGGAGGTTTGATTGTGATAGAGGGGTATAGATAGGGTAAATGCAAGCTGGCTTTCTCCACTGAGATGGGGTATGACTGCAACCAGAGGCCATGGGTTAAGGGTGAAAAGTGAAACATTATGGGGAACATGAGGGGAAACTTCTTCACATAGATGGTCATCCAGGTGTGGAATGAGCAGCCAGTGCACGTGAGCACAATTTCAACATTTAAGAGGTTTGTATAGGTCCCTGGATGGTAGGGGTAATAGGAGTGGGCAGTTTAAATAGTTCAGCACAAACCAGATGGGCGAAAGGGTCTGTTTCTGTGTTATACTTTTCTATGACTGAGACAGGAACCCGAAATAATACTAATATTCACTCTAATTCCTTTTAACATCTGGGCAGGAAATTTTTACATGGCTTTAAAATTGGTACTTTAACAGTACATAAAAGAAAATCCCAGCTGCACGTCAACAAAGGCTATTTGTGTGAGAGTGTTTCAGTTACTGTGGGGCCAGGCACCCATGCAGCTCAGTGGGAACAGGGAATAATACCAGTGGAGAGAGTCAGACTGAGCCAGGTCACAGACTGGAGATGGCAGAAACATAGGAAAATAAACCTACAGCACAATACAGGCTCTTTGGCCCACAAAGCTGTGCTGAACATGTCCTTACCTGAGAAGTTACCCAGGGTTATCCATAGCCCTGTAATTTTCTGAGCTCCATATACCTGTCCATCTATCGTATCTGCCTCCGCCACCGTCGCCGGCAGCCCATTCCATGCACTCACCACTCTCTGCGTAAAAAAACTTACCCCTGATATCTCCTCTGTACCCATTCTTAGAGAGACAGAAAGAACATCAGAGAATTTGATGGTCATTCCAGATACCATCACTGTGCCCAGTTAGAAGATGCTTGCTCTTTCCATCTTGGGTTGAACTTCACTGTAACAGTGTGATGTCCGATCGCACCTTGACAATTCAAGTGTTCTCATCTGAAATGTTGTCCAACACCCATTGATGGAATTTGTCAATCTCTCTTCAGGTTAATAACGACAAGGAATTTGTCTTCGGGAATCTTGAACTCAACACGCCAGTTTTGCTGTCTCTGTCCAGATATTTAAGAAGTGGAGCAAGGGATTCACCCAGTCATCTGACTGACTGGCACGCCCGTCGTTTTACACTGGGGAGAGGCCGTTCACCTGCATAGATAGTGGGAATGGATTCACTCTGTCATCTCAACTGAAGGTACATCAGCAAGTTCACGCTGCACAAGGCCATTCACCTGTTCAGTGGGTGAGAAGGGATTCAATCGGTCTTCTCACCTGTGGACACTCCAGTCAGTTCACACTGGGCAGAGGCTGGTCATCTGAATTTGTGGGGAAGGATTCACTCGGTCATCTGACCTAATGGATCACCAGCGAGTTCACACTGGGGAGTGGACGTTCACCTTCTCAGACTGTGGGAAGGGATTCACTTGCTCATCTAAATTGAAGGTATATCAGCAATTTCACACTGGAGAGAGGCCATTCATGTGCTCAGATTGTGGGAAGGGATTCACTCGGTCATCTGATTTGCAGATACACCAGCAAGTTCACACCGGGGAGTGGCCATTCACCTGCTCAGACTTTAGGAACAGTTTCTTTCAGCCAAATCGACTGAATGTGCATCAATGAGTTCACACTGGGGAGAAAGTTTCAATAAGCTGCATGCTGGATATTTGTCCATCACCATTGCTGAATGCAATTTCGAGAGTGACTGTTGGTGCTGAACTCTGCAATTATTGCTGCTGCTCACCACACCCAGTTCTGCACCCTGGTCACTGGGCATGGGAGGAGTTTCTTCTGCTGCATATTCACCTTTAATGGGACTGGAGTTTAATATTCTGCATCTGTGACAAATAAATCAATTCTATTTTAAACTCTGTCTCTGGTACTTAGTGAATTTCTAACACAACTACTGTACAATAGAGTGTCAACTCAGGCCGGCTGGGCCCTGCTAGTGATTCTGTTCTATGATAGTCCTCTTAAATCCTCCCCTGTTGTTCCTCTCTCGCTCTCCCTGTGGTGATGGGTTCCAAACAGTCACCACTCTGTGGGTAAAGAGGTTTCCCTTGAATTTTCTGCAGACTGAAGAAGTTGAGCTGACTGCAGTTCTGTCTGAGATGTTCTTTGTCCCTCTCATCTCTGGGCTGAGGAAGAATGACATTGGTAGTAAACCTCCTTATTCAGGGCTCATTTCCACATTATGGGTCATTTTCCTTGCTTCTGAAGGGTTGTTAGAAAACACCACTGTCCTCTAAAGACTTAAAGCAAAATGGGAAATCATTAGTTTAACGGTGTAGGGTCAGAAACCAGAGGCGGGTCTGCACAGGGCAGAGTTTGGGGCTCTGGACGATGGTCGGGGTAAGAACGTATAATGAGGAGAAGGGAATCAGCAGCAGGGTGTGGCAACGAATGACAGAGTAGCTACATTTGGAAGCTGATTGACAGAGAAAATCTTTTGGTTGTCTGACTGATGAAAGAAACAATGCCTGTGGTGAGGTGCTCCACTGGTCGAGGACGTGTGTGTTGGGAATGGTTTTATCCATTGAGGGAGCTGTTCCTGCTTGCTTATCCCGTAATTTCACCCCCCCCCCCCCCCCGGCGAATCAGCCCGGACAGACAGGAACAGCAGGGCTCTCACAGCTAATGGTTTAAAAAGTTCATCTGTTTGGTGAGGTAAGTGGGTGAGTAGACTTACTTTTCCTGTAGAATTAGATAGCATGCCTGCAGGGTTAGTGCTTTGTTTAGGGTGTGAGTGCTCTATTCAGGGTGTCTGATGTGGGAATCCTGGGACACCTCCAGCCTCCCTGATGACCACATCTGCGCCAGGTGCACTGAGATGCAGCTCCTCAGAGACCGTGTTAGGGATCTGGAGCTGCAGCTTGATGACCTACTGCTTATCAGGGAAAGTGAAGAGGTGATAGACAGGAGCTACAGGGAGGTAGTCATGCCTATGCTACAGGGGTCAGAAAACTGGGTCACTGTCTAGACAGGGAAGGGAAATGCCCGGATAGTGGAGAGCACACCTGTGGCTGTCCCTCTCAGCAGCAAATATCTTGTTCTGGGTGCTGTTGAGGGGGATGACCTGACAAGGGATGCCCACGGTGACCGGGTCTCTGGCACTGAGCCTGGCGCTGTTGTGCAGGAGAGAAGGAGGGAGAAGAGGAATGCGGTAGTCGTAGGGGATTCCATAGTCAGAAGAACGGACAGGAGATTCTGTGAGCCTGACAGAGATACCCGCATGGTGTGTTGCCTCCCAGGTGCCAGGGTACAGGATGTCTCGGATCGGGTCCTGAATATTCTTAAGGGTGAGGGTGAGCAGCCAGTTTTCTTGGTACATGTTGGTACCAATGACATAGATAGGACAAAGGAGGAGATCCTGAAGAGAGATTTCCAGGAGTTAGGAAGGAAGCTGAGAAGCAGGACCTCCAGGGTAGTAATCTCGGGATTGCTACCTGTGCCACGTGCTAGCGAGGGCAAGAATAGTAGGATCAGGCAGATGAATGCGTGGCCGAGAGGCTGGTGTAGGGGGCAGGGCTTCAGATTCTTGGATAATTGGGATCTCTTCTGGGGAAAGTATGACCTGTTCAAAAAGGACGGGTTACACCTGAACCCTGGCGGGAAAGTTTAGTAGAGCTGTTAGGTAAGGTTTAAACTAATTTGGCAGGGAGATGGGAGCTGGAATGACAGCGGAGGAAGGGGAAAACAGAAATCAATCTAAGCTAGTGAGCAGTAAAGATGTCAGGAAAGACAGGCAGGTGATGGGGCAAATTTGTAGCCATTGGGATGAGTTGCAGTGCAATAAAGTTGCAGTGAAATCAAAGCGAAAGTACCAAATACTGGCCTTAAGGTGTTGTACTTAAATGCACGCAGCATAAGGAATAAGGTGGATGATCTTGTTGTACAGCTACAGATTGGCAGGTATGATATTGTGGCCATCACTGAGACGTGGCTAAAGGATGCATGTCTCTGGGAGCTGAACGTTCAAGGATACACGGTGTATCGGAAGGATGGGAAGGTAGGCAGAGGGGGAGGCGTGGCTTTATTGGTAAGAAATGATATTAAATCATGAGAGGTGATATAGGATCGGAAGGTGCAGAATCTTTATGGGTTGAGCTAAGAAATAGCAAGGGTAAAAGGACCCTGATGGCAGTTATTTATAGACCTCCAAACAGCTGCAGTGATGTGGACTACAAATTACAACAGGAAATAGAAAAGGCTTGTCAGAAGGGCAGTGTTATGATAATAGTGGGGGATTTTAACATGCGAGTGGATTGGGAAAATCAGGTCGGCACTGGATCTCAAGAGAGAGAATTTGTAGAATGTCTGCGAGATGGCTTTTTAGAACAGCTTGTTGTTGAGCCCACTAGGGGATCGGCTGTACTGGATTGGGTATTGTGTAATGAACCGGAGGTGATTAGAGAGATTGAGGTGAAGGAACCCTTAGGAGGCAGTGATCATAACATGACTGAGTTCACTGTGACATTTGAAAAAGAGAAGCCGAAATTGATGTGTCGGTACTTCAGTGGAGTAAAGGAAATTACAGTGGCATGAGAGAGGAACTGGCCAAAGTTGACTGGAAAGGGACACTGGCGGGAAAGATGGCAGAGCAGCAGTGGCTGGAGTTTATGCGAGAAGTGAGGAAGGTGTATTCCAGAAAAGAAGAAATTTTCAAATGGAAAAAGGATGCAACCATGGTTGACAAGAGAAGTCAAAGCCAAAGTTAAAGCAAAGGAGAGGGCTTACAAGGAAGCAAAAATTAGTGGGAAGACAGAGGATTGGGAAGTTTTTAAAACCTTACAAAAGGAAACTAAGAAGGTCATTAAGAGGGAAAAGATTAACTATGAAAGGAAGCTGGCAAGTAATATCAAAGAGGATACTAAAAGCTTTTTCAAGTATATAAAGAGTAAAAGATAGGTGAGAGTAGATATAGGACCGATAGAAAATGATGCTGGAAAAATTGTAATGGGAGATAAAGAGATGGCAGAGGAACTGAACGAGTATTTTGCATCAATCTTCACTGAGGAAGACAGCAGTATACCGGATACTCAAGGGTGGCAGGGAAGAGAAGTGTGTGCAGTCACAATTACGACAGAGAAAATACTCAGGAAGCTGAATAGTCTAAAGGTAGATAAACCACCCAGACCAGATGGAATGCACCCTCGTGTGCTGAAGGAAGTAGCTGTGGAGATTGCGGAGGCATTAGCGATGATCTTTCAAAAGTCGATAGATTCTGGCAAGGTCCCGGAGGACTGGAAGATTGCAAATGTCACTCCGCTATTTAAGAAGGGGGCAAGGAAGCAAAAGTGAAATTATAGACCTGTTAGCTTGACATCGGTGGTTGGGAGGTTGTTGGAGTCTATTGTCAAGGATGTTACAGAGTACCTGGAGGCATATGACAAAGGGAGAGGGTGGGACCACTCAAGGACAAAGGGGAGGGGAACATTTGATTGGATACAAATTATGTGGCTGAGGTTTATAATGAGTACTTTACATCAATATTTACCAAAGACAAAGATGTGAAACGTGCGGATCAAGGCAGAGAGTATTATATGCTCGAGTATTTTGAAGTAATTGAGGAGGTAGCTTTGGGGTTTTAAATAACATTAAGGTGGATAAACCCCAGGGCCTGATGGGATACACCACAAATTATTGACAGAGGCAAGTGAAGAGATTGCTAGGGCTTTTACCAATATCTTTGTGCTCTTCCTACCCACTCGTAAGGTCCTGGAGGACAACTGAGCAGTCAGTGTTGATCTATTATTCAAGAAGGGAACCAGGGATAATCCTGGAAGTTATAGACTGTCAGTGGTAGGGACAGGATTTATGAGTATTTGTAAAACCATAGCTCTATTTTGGGAGCCAACATGGCATGGCTTGGAGCAAATAGTGTCTTACTAACTTAATTGATTTTATTCATGCAGTGATGAGGATGATTGATGAAGGTCGAGCTCACACCTTCACACATTTTTGTGAGGCCTTTGACAATGTCCCACATGGGAGGCTCATTCGGACGATTAAGATGTACGGGATCCATGGTGAATTGGATTCAGAACTGGGTCACCCATTGAAGACAAAGGGTGGTGGTTGAAGGGAGCTATTCTAACTGGAGGTCTGGGTTAGTGGTGTTCTGTGGGGATCTGTACTGGGACGTCTGCCATCTGTGATGTATGTTAAACAACCCAGATGAAAACATCCATGGGTGTGGATAGAATAGATGACACTCAGAGAATATAGCGGGATATCCTGTAAATCGGCTGCAGATATGGGCAGAGAAATGGGAGATGGAGACTTACCTGGCCAAATGTGAAGTGTTGCACCTCGACAGGTTAAACATAAATAGTTGGTACACTATTAAGTGCAACAGTGTCGATCAGCAGGGGGATCTTGGAGTTCAAGTTCATCGCTCCCTGAAAGTGGCTGCACAGATTTGCAGGGGGGTTAAGAAGGCAAATGGCAGGCTTGACATTATTAGCTGAGGCACTGATTTCAAAAGTCAGGAAGTTATGTTGCAAATTATAAAACTCTTTATTAGACGACATCTGGAGTATTTCATACAGTTCCAGTCGCCCCGTTCTAGGAAAAATGTCAAAGAGTTGAAGAGAGTGCAAAAGAGGTTTACAAGGATGCCGCCTGGATTAGAGGGCTTGTGGTTTGACAAACGGGTTGTTTTCTCTGGAGCAGTGGAGACTGAAAGGAAATCTGATAGAGGTTTATAAGATTATGAGGGGATAGATAGAGTAGGCAGACAGTACCTCTTTTGAGGGGTTGAAATGTCCAATACCAGAGGGCATGCATTGAATGGGAGAGGAAGTAAGTTCAAAGGAGAAAGGCAACCTCTGTGTGAAAGGCAAGTTCCTTTACACAGATTTGTTGGTACCTGGAATCAGGACCTGGGGTTTGGTAGAGGCAGATATAGAGGGACTTTTAAGAGGTTGTTACGTAGGCACATGAATGTGAGGGAAAATGAAGGGATATGGATATTGTGTCTGCATAATGGATTAGTTTAGTCGGCCATTTGAGGATTAATTCACTTGGCCACTTTCAGGGAGCAGTGCACACTGAGGGCCGCAGGGCCTGTCCCTGTGCTGTACTGATCTATATTCTGTGTCTATGTTCTGTAACATTGTTCAGTCCACAATGTTTCACTGTGATTTTCAGTTCAATGTCTTGTTTTACCTTACCGAGCTCCAGAATTTCTTTCAGCATTTTGTCCAGCTTTGCCAACCCATTCCTCATTTCCACAAAGGATTCCCACATCACTCCCTGGGACTGGGAGCCTTTCCCCATCACCGGGCTGAGGAAGAGCGGGGAATCCTCTGTTGGGGTTCCCTTCTCTGTGAGTCCTGTTATTTCCTGCAGACAGTGAACTTGTTGAGTGACAGACTGAGTGAAAGAGAACGGAGAAGACAATACCTGCTCAGTGACGGGATGTCCCAGTGACTTTGAGCACAGGAACAGTCACTGGGCAGCCTCTTCACCCACACTGCAAATTTCTGGGTTCAGTCATTACAGCAAAGCACTGACTGTGGAAATTACAAATCAGAATATTATTAAGAATCACAGAGAACAAAACAGAAACAGGCCCTTCTGTCCATCTAGTCCATGCCAAACAGATTTTTATGCGTCGTCCTAACTGCCTGCCATACACCTCCCATTCTGTACTTATCAGAATTTCTAATAATTGTTGAAATCTAACCTACAACTACCACTTCCAAGGTCAACTTGTTCCACATTCTCACCAAGCAATGTGAAGAAGCTTTCCCCTAAGGTTCCCCTAGGACATTTCACCTTTCACCCTTAACCTTTGGCGGGTTGGGGACACTGTGTGGAGAGGGAAGGCGGGTGGGGAGTGGGAAGTTGCGGGAGGAGGGAGACAGCCATTGGGGTAGAAGAAGGTCAAGTGAGAGGAGGAAACAGGAGAGTGTTTATACGTACTATGTTTGAATAAAATTGTTTCGAGAAAGTTACGAACCCTGGGCATTCTCAACCAAACTATTGATATAGATGACAAGCAGCAACATGCCTACATAGGCCATGATCCTGGGTCAGAGGTGTTAAACGTGAGAGAGCAGAGATTTATGCAGAGGACGAAGATGTTTAGAGGGATCTGAGGAAGAGATTTGTCTCTCAGAGTGTTGTTTATAATCTAGTGAGCATGTGGGATTGTCAGTGGGTTTGGGGTGCACATGGATGTTGGGGAGCCCTTTTATGTGTTGATTTGCCCAGATTTGCGGTGCACACCAATTTGGTGATGTGCGCAGATTTAGGCGTCTGTCGTCGAATGTGGAAGTGGAGATGGATTTAGGGTAACACACAGATTTAGGTGTGTCCGCTGATCTGGTTTTGCAAACGAATTTTGGGATGCGTGCGTATTTTCTTATGTCGAAACAGCCATTTTCTGAACTGGTTAAAATAATTACTGCTTTGAAATCATTTATTATGCCTGTGGAGGTGTCAGCACTGATTCTGGGATTGTCAGTGGGTTTGGGGTGCACATGGATGTTGGGGAGCCCTTTTATGTGTTGATTTGCCCAGATTTGCGGTGCACACCAATTTGGTGATGTGCGCAGATTTAGGCGTCTGTTGTCGAATGTGGAAGTGGAGATGGATTTAGGGTAACACACAGATTTAGGTGTGTCCGCTGATCTGGTTTTGCAAACGAATTTTGGGATGCGTGCGTATTTTCTTATGTCGAAACAGCCATTTTCTGAACTGGTTAAAATAATTACTGCTTTGAAATCATTTATTATGCTTGTGGAGGTGTCAGCACTGATTCTGGGATTGCGGAGCTTTAAGGCGGTGTTAACAAATATGGGGATGCACACTAGTTTGAGGGTGAGAACGGATTTAGCGATGTGACCGCCAATATAGAAGTGCACATAGATTTGGGAATGCTCATTTATTTAGGAACGTGTAAGCCAATATAGGGAAGTTCACGGATTTCAGGTATCTCACAGAATTGTGGTGTCTGCAGATTTGGATTTGTGTCGTATCTGAATTTTGCTTTATTAATAGACACTTTCAGAA
Organism: Mobula birostris; assembly: GCF_030028105.1. Lineage (NCBI taxonomy): Eukaryota > Metazoa > Chordata > Chondrichthyes > Myliobatiformes > Myliobatidae > Mobula > Mobula birostris. The sequence goes on from NC_092382.1 coordinate 90,348,492, forward strand.
TCAAAACACTTTGAACTTTCAACAGTATTCGTGTTACTTTATGGTGGAGGCGGACATTTTGTGAATGATTTTAATGATTTTTGCTCTGGCAGATTGTTGAGAAGTGCACTGACTTGGGGGTTGCACAGAGCTAAGGTAAAGTTGGCAAACATGGGTGCACATGGTTTTGGGGCTGCGCATGGATTTTGGTATGCATGCACATTTACAGGCATGTGCTCTGTAATATGGGGGCTCACACAGATTTGGTGATGTGCGCAGATTTAGTGTGTGTTGTCGAATATCTGGGTGCACACCAATTTGCTGTTACACCCAAATTTGGGTGTGTCAGCTGATCTGGCGTCGCAATCTAATTTTGGTATGTGTGCGGAATTTTAATGTTGAAACAGCCATTTTCAGAACTTTTTGAAATTATTCCTGCTCTGGGATAATCTATTAGCATGTGGGGTGTCACCGTGTTTGTGGTGCACACTGATTTGCAGATTGCACAAATTTAATGCAGTGTTCGCCAATATAGAGGTGCACATTGATTTAAGGATGATGTTTATTGAATTTGGGCTTCTCACAGATTTGCAGTGTCTGCAGATTTGGAGTTGTGACGTATCTAAAGGATATTTCATTTGCAGATACTTTAAAAATCAATGCACTTTTAACTTTCAGTGGTACTATTCTGGTTTTATGTGAAACGGAACACCTCTCTTTGCATTATTAGGAAGAGGGAGAGCCGGGAGTATATGGAATACCGGGTAAATTTTGGGGTACCTCAGGTCTGTGTCTATAGTGATGGTTTGCAGCATGCTTGTGCTCGGTTGGCGGTGCCGATGCTTCTTTGCTGCTGGGGAGCTCGTTGCTCGATGCTTTGCTGTTGCTTATGCGTGTGAGGGGGGAGTTGGCGAGGCTTTGTGATTCTAACATTTAACTGTCATTGGGGCACCCTCTTGTTTCGTGAGTGTTTGAGTAGAAAAAGAATTTCAAGAGGTATATTGTATACATTTCTCTGACATGAAATTTGCCTATTAAAACTATTGGAGGCAACCATTTTGTGAACTGTTTGAAATGATTATATCTCTGTCATACTCCACTGTGGATGTGGGAATATCAGAGGGATTGGAGCGCGCACTTACTTGGGCTTGGTGTGGACACTGATTATCAGATGAGCACATATTGGAGTGTCTCGGCGGATTTGGGGTTGCACACAAATTTGTGTGTGCATGCGGACTTGGGGTGTCGGAGTTGGGACTGTGACGAATATCAAGGTTTTGTCACTTCTCCACATATTTGTGGTATCTGCATATTTGGAGGTATGACGATTCTCAAGATTGTTTCATTGAGGCATCTATTTTGTGAGCTCTCTGTAATGATTCTTGCTTAGCGATAATCTAATGTGCATAAGTAGGTGTCAGGGCACTTGGGCGGATGGATTTGTGGTTGCATGAGTATTTGGGTGTACATGCTTCCGGATTAGGAAGCACGCATGCAGTTGAGGGTTGAGCATGGATTTGGTGCACACACATTTGGGGATACGCACAGAGTTAGGAATTTGCCGTCAAATATTGGGTCTATCGGACTTCGGGGTGTGCACAGATTTCAGTTTGTGTTGTCGAATATTTGATGGACTGGGATTTGGGGTGCGCTTAGATTTGGACGTTTGGACGTGTGGCCGTGTTTAAGAGTGCACACAGATTTTGGGGTGTCAGTCGATCCGTGGGTGTGATGAATCTCAAGGCACTTTGAAGTTTAAACTTTTTCTTGCTATTGGTTAAACTGGAGACACCAATTATGCGAATTATTCATGCTATGGGATAATCCTATGTGCACATGGCGGTTTCAGCAGATTTTGGTGTGCGCACGGATTTGAGGGTGTGCCCAGATTTCTCGGAGTGTCGGCGAGTATGGGCTTGCACATGAATTTTGGGGATGAGCTCAGATTTGAGTCTGCTGGTGAATATTGTGAGTGCACACAGATACGCGGGTGTCAGTGTATTTGGAGGTGCACACTGATTTGGGTTTGTACATGGATTTGGCGATGTGCACAGATTTAGGGGCTGTTGTCAAATATGGGGGTGCACAGGCATGTTGGGCTGCACATGGATCTGGGGGAGCCGGTGGATGTGGGGTTGTGACGAATCTCAAGATTTTTTTTCATTTTCGATAGTTTATGAAAAAAATGCACTTTCAATTTTGAACTTTGTTCTTACTGTTTTCTAAGATGCAGGTGGATAGCTTGTGAACTGTGCTCTTATTTTGCTCATCGATAATGTAACGTCCATATGGGGAAGTCAGAGGCAAGCGCAGATTTGGAGGCGCACACAGCTTTGGGCTTCTGCAAGGTTTTTTGGCGCATGCAGATTTAGGAATGTGCACAGATTTGGAGGTGTGTCAGCGAAGATGGGTGCACACAGATTGGGAGCTGTCAGTGGATTTGGGGGGCAGTGAAAAATCTCAAGGATATTTCATTTATATAACCTTTAATAATAATTGCACTTTGAACATTGAACTTTGTTCTTGCTTTATTTAAATGTGAGCCAATTATTTTGTGAAATAATTCAAATGATTCTTGCTCTGGGATAATCTAATGTGCATCTGGGGTGTCAGCAAGTCATTGAAACATGGAAGGCATAGACATGGTGGACAGCCGATATTTTACCCTGAGGATGAAATTACTAATACCAGGAGGCATGCATTCAAGGTGAAATAGGGAACACTACCTGATTAGTCCTTTTTTACACTGTTTATTTACTTTGTAATTTGGTATAATTTTGTATATTTTTCCAGTCTGCTGCTTTAAGGGAAGAAGGGAAGATGTGCTTGGTGGTGGTGTCCCATTGTTTATGGCGGAAGCTACAAAGAATTATGTGCTGGACATGGACGCTGATTGAATGGCAGATAAGGGCAAGGAGTCCCTATCCTAGCTGGGGTGGCGAGTGGGTGGTATGAGGGCAGATCTGCACGAAATGGAAGAAATGCGGTTGAGGACAGTGTTGATGATGAAGAAAGGGAAACCCCTTTCTTTGAAGAAGAAATACATCATCTTCATTTTCTTCATTCTGAAATGAAAAGCCTCACCCCGAGAGCATAAGCCGCAGAGATGGGAGGAACTGATATAAGAGGATGGCATTTTTTCCAAGCATTTGCATGGGAAGATGTATTGTCGAGGTAGCTGTGAGAGTTGACGGGTTTATAATAGACAACAGTAAGTAAGTTGTATGTAGCGATAGGGAGGTCACGAAAGGGGAGGGTGATGTCGGAAATGGACCAGGTAAATTTGAGGGCAGGGTGGAAGTTGGAGGCGAAGTTGATGAAGTCGACGAGCTCCACATGTCAATGTACCGTAGGAAAAGTTGGGGAAAGGTGCCAGTGCAGGCTTAGAACATAGACTGTTCCTTGTAGCTGACAAAAGGCAGGCATACTGAAATCCAGGCGAGTGCCAATGGCTACAAAGGTCTTCCAAGGTGCGGTCGCGGGAGAAATGGATATTTTTATAGGCACTCAACTTCAGCGAGAATTGCCAGTCCAATACATTTAATCAAATATTATCTGAGTTGACCGTGTTTAAATTCAGAAAATATCGTTGGGTTACTGCTGGGAGAGGATAAGGAGCGACCTTATTGTGAAAAGTAAAATGGTGGAACTGCATAAGCAGTTTAGTTCTCAAGGATTCCAGAGATGGGACACGATATGCAGTGATTTTATCAGAATATCTTTAAAATACACATGCAATGCATCTGCTGATAAAATACTTGATGGAAGGTCAGCAGTTTAAGGCTGTTGAGCCCATCAATCTGTACTGAAGGAAGTTACAATATTATTATTAGCTTCCCAGTCTTGGATATGGGCTCCAGCCACTTTACACAAGGTGCACCTATCTGACATTTTGATTTCTTGATCCACCAACCTGTGACCATGTGAATATCGCAAAGAAATTAACCTGGGATTCACATGAGAAAAATGTCACCATTAACGGACACAAACATGTGTTGGGACAGAGCTCTGTCACATTGGATCCCTCAAAGTGTAAACACAGAACTATGTGAAGATTAAAAATAATACAGCGAGTGTTTCTGTCAAAAGACTCGGCCATTCCCGATATTATGGCGAATAGAATAACAAAAAAGAATTTTAAATCTTCCTCTGTCAGTGTGGACAGTTGCTGGGGCCCCTTGTTCATAAACATCTCTACTCCAAACTGTACTTGATCTGGTATTGGGAAGTGAACCTGCTCGGGTGTCGGAGAGCACTTGGAGATTTGATCACAATTCTATCACCCTTACCACAGCATTGGAGAGCGATAGGAACAGACAAGATAGGAAAGTGTTTAATTGGGGTAAAGGGAAATTTGGGCTATCACCCAGGAACTTGGAAGCATAAATCGGGAACAGATGTTCTCAGGGAATATCCGGAGAAATGCTGCAAATGATTAGGGGATATTTGCATGGAGTTCTGCATCGGTACTTTCCAATGAGACAGGGAATGGATGATAGTGTACAGGAACCGTGGTGTGCAAAGGCTGTTGATAATCAAGTCAAAAAGTAAAGGAAAGCTTATGAAAGGTTCAAAAAGCTAGGTCATGATAGAGGTCTGGAAGAGTATAAGACTAGCAGGAAGGAGCTTATGAATGAAATTAGGAGAGGCAGAAGGGGCCGTGAGAAGGCCTTGGAGAGCAGGATTAAGGAAAACCCCAAGGCATTCGATGAGCAGCAGAGATTGAAGGGGGATCTGATAGTGCTTTATAAAATGATGAGGAATATAGATACAGTAGATGGCTTGTGTCATATCCATATAATATAACCATATAAGAACTACAGCACAGAAACAGGCCACCTTGGCCCTTCTAGTCCGTTCTGAACTCTTCCTTTCACCTAGTCCCACCGACCTGCACTCAGCCCATAACCCTCCGTTCCTTTCCTGTTCATATATCTATCGAATTTAACTTTAAATGACAACATCGTGTGACGCCAAGCAAAGCTATCGGACGATTGATGCTAATGAGAGAGATAAGAAAGACAATGAAGAAACATTCAAAATGCTAATAAGAGAGAAGAGAGGGATTAATGGAAAAGAAACACAATTCAGAATATTGACAGACCGGTTGCTTTGAACCTGAACTGTTTGAAGTTTGATGGACAGGGGATACCCCAGCAGGGGGATGAAAAGAGCAGGTTTGCTAAGGCACGCGACACCACGAGACCCTGGAAAGAGCAGTGTACGCCCACAAGCGGTGGGAGTTTGGAGGTCGGGTTCGCGGGAACCGACCAGAGGCTCACAGTGTAAAGGTACGATCAGTGGGAACCTGGGGTGTGTGTCCGCCCTTGCCTGGGTGCCAGGTTCACCGCGGAAAAACGATGGTATCCGAAATGGAGGGGTCACCGTCGGTGACCACAGCGGGGATTAGAAGACATAAAAGGGTCTGCCCGAAAGCAACTGCGAAGACATCAAAGGTCTGCCTGAACCAAATTGCATCTCTCTCTCTCTCTCTCCCTCTCTCTCCCTCTCTCTCCCTCTCTCTCCCTCTCTCTCCCTCTCTCTCCCTCTCTCTCCCTCTCTCTCCCTCTCTCTCCCTCTCTCTCCCTCTCTCTCCCTCTCTCTCCCTCTCTCTCCCCCTCTCTCCCCCTCTCCCTCTCCCTCTCCCTCTCCCTCTCCCTCTCCCTCTCCCCCTCTCTCTCTCCAACGGTACAACAACAGCGATTACTGCGAACTGCACTAAACTGAACTGAACTCTGCTTCACTTAAGACTGATCATTTTTCCCCTAGACTGCAATAGAGCTTGGTTGATTCCTATTACCCTACTTCTGTGTATATGTGTGTATTACCATTGCAAACCTGTTACATTGATATCCTTATGATTAGAGTACTGTATTACTTATGTCTTTAATAAAACTTTATTAGTTCCTAGTAATCCAGACTCCAACGAGCGTTCCATTTCTGCTGGTTTGGCAACCCAGTTACGGGGTATGATTGCCAGTAATTCCTTCTCCACAGTGGAATAATTTCTCTGATGGACATTAAACTTCTTTGAAAAGTAAGCCACTGGGTGGTCAATCTCCTCTTTGTCTGTCTGCAACAACACCGCCCCGGCCGCTTCGTCGCTAGCACCTGTTGCTAGAGAGAAGGGTTTTGAAAAGTCAGGCACATTCAATACATGTTGGTGACACAGAATCTCCTTCAGACTCTCGAAGGCTTGTTGACAAAGGTCGTCCCACACAAACTTCGCATTCTTCGGCAAGAGCTTAGTAAGAGGGAGGGTAATATTCGCAAAGTTTTTGCAAAACTTTCGATAGTACCCCACCATCCCAAGAACCTTCTCAGGGCTTTCTTGTCCATCGGGATGAGAACTTCAGAGATAGTCTGCACCTTAGCCTGCATCAGTGCCAGCTGCCCCTGTCCTACCACAAATCCCAGATAAGTGACCTTCGCATTGAACCTGCCTCAACCACTTCTGCTGGAAGCTTGTTCCACACAGCTACCACTCTCTGAATAAAGAAGTTCCCCCTCACATTACCCCTAAACTTTTGGCCTTTAACTCTCAACTCATGTCCTCTTGTTTGAATCTCTCCCACTCTCAATAGAAAAAGTCTATCCACGTCAACTCTATCTATCCCCCTCATAATTTTAAGTACCTCTATCAAGTCGTCTCTCAACCTTCTACACTCCAAAGAATGAAGACCTAACTTGATCAACCTTTCTCTGTAACTTGGGAGATAAAACCCAGGCAACATTTTAGTAAATCTCCTCTGTACTCTCTCAATTTTATAGACATCTTTCCTATAATTTGGTGATGAGAACTGTACACAGTACTCCAAATTTGGCCTCACCAATGCCTTGTACAATTTCAACATTACATCCCAACTCCTATACTCAATGCTCTGATTTATAAAGGCCAGCATACCAAAAGCTTTCTTCACCACCCTATCCACATGAGATTCCACCTTCAGGGAACTATGCACCATTATTCCTAGATCCCTCTGTTCTACTACATTCTTCAATACCCTACCATTTACCATGTATGTCCTATTTTGATTAGTCCTACCAAAATGTAGTTTTTCAGCATTAAACTCCATTTGCCATCTTTCAGCCCACTCTCCTAACTGGCCTAAATCTCGCTGCAAGCTTTGAAAACCCACTTCATTATCCACAATGCCAACTATCTTAATATCATCTGCATACTTACTAATCCAATTTACCACCCCATCATCCAGATCATTAATATATATGACAAGCAACATTGGACCCAGTACAGATCCCTGAGGCACACCACTAGTCACCGGCCTCCAATCTGACAAACTGTTATCCACCACTACTCTCTGGTGTCTCCCATCCAGCCACTGCTGAATCCATTTTACTACTTCAATATTGATGCCTAACGATTGAACCTTCCTAACTAACCTTTTGTGTGGAACCTTGTCAAAGGCCTTACTGAAATCCATATAGACAACATCCACCACTTGACCCTCATCAACTTTCCTAGTAACCTCATCAAAAAATTCAATAAGATTTGTCAAACATGAGCATCCACGCACAAATCCATGTTGACTGTTCCTAATCAGACCCTGTCTATCCAGATAATTCTATATACCATCTCTAAGAATACTTTCCATCAATTTACCCACCACTGACGTCAAACTCACAGGGCGATAATTGCTAGGTTTACTCTTAGAACCCCTTTTAAACAATGGAACAACATGAGCAATACGCCAATCCTCCAGCACCATCCACATTTCTAATGACATTTGAAATATTTCTGTCAGAGCCCTGCTATTTCCACACTAACTTCCCTCAGTGTCCTAGGGAATATCTTGTCCAGACCCGGAGACTTATCCACTTTTATATTCCTTAAAAGCGTCAGTACTTCCTCTTCTTTAATTATCATACTTTCCATAACTACCCTTCTTGTTTCCTTTACCTTACACAATTCAATATCTTTCTCCTTAGTGAATACCGAAGAAAAGAAATTGTTCAAGATCTCCCCCATCTCTTTTGGCTCCGCACATATCTGTCCACTCTGATTATCTGAGGAACTAATTTTATCCCTCACTATCCTTTTGCTACTAATATAACTGTAGAAACCCTTTGGATTTATTTTCACCTTATATGCCAAAGCAGTCTGTATATTTGGCTTTTCTAATTTCTTTCTTAAGATTCTTTTTACATTCTTTATATTCCTCAATCATCTCATTTACTCCAAGCTGCCTAAACTTATTGTAGATATCTCTCTTTTTCCGAACCAAGTTTCCAATATCCCTTGAAAACCATGGCTCTCTCAAACGTTTAACCTTTCCTTTCAACCTGACAGGAACATAAAGATCCTGTACCCTCAAAATTTCACCTTTAAATGACCTCCATTTCTCTATTACATCCTTCCCATAAAACAAATTGTACCAATCCACTCCTCCTAAATCCTTCCACATCTCCTCAAAGTTAGCCTTTCTCCAATCAAAAATCTCAGCCCTGGGTCCAGTCCTATCTTTCTCCATAATTATATTGAAACTAATGGTATTTTGATCACCAGACCCAAAGTGCTCTCCAACACCTACCTCTGTCACCTGCCCTATCTCATTCCCTAACAGGAGAACCAACACTACCCCTTCTGTCATGTTTCGAGGGTTGTATTGTTCCTACCAGAGGGCTTACAATTAAGATGTGGGGAGTGTCATGTACCCCGTGACAGGAATAAAGAACCAGCAGAAATAGAAAACACTTTGGAGTCCAGTGTTGCTATTAACTAATAATATTTATTAGTAACTACACAATACAGTAATATAAATGTAGATAAATCAAACAGGTTAGCAATGATTATGTGTATATATATATATATATATGTGTGTGTGTATATGTATATGTAATTATATCAGTAAGCATGGAATATATATGAAAATCAAGCTTCTTTGAGTCTAGGGGTAAAAAGATACAGTCTTACGATGATGAGTAAAGTTTAGTTCAATTCGTAGTATTGAGTTGAGTAGTGGTGGATAGAGAGAGAGGGAGAGATTTGAGTCTTCAGGTGAGCTGACACCGTCGATCTTCCTATTGTCCTCCGAAATCCTTTATAAGTCACCGACTGTGACCACAACAAAGGGGACCAGTTTTCTGTGGTGGAGCTATCACCCAGGCGAGGGTGAACACATGGACAACTCCCCACCAGTCAACCCCTTTCCTTTTCACCGCAAGAGCCACTGATCGATCTGCCTGATCAATCCTTCATAAAACCCACTTTTCCTGAGGGCACAACAAAGCTCATTCAGTGTCCAAAACATGTGTTTGAGGTGTATATCTAACCTCCTATTTATCTCACCGTACGGGATATCAGCTGTCATTCAAATAACTCCTCCTTCCTCTCTCTGTGTAAGGAATGCCAGCAGGCGATGTCCTTGAAGAAAGTATAAATAACCTGTGAGCAGTCTTTGTCTCTCTCTCTCTCTCTGTCTCTTTCAAAACAGCATGTCGGTGTTAAATAATTCTCCCTCTCTCTCTTTTCAAAATCACAGTTAATGGGGTAAACGAGCACAGTTCATAGGGGTAATTCAGGACCCCGTCATAGGAGGCAGTTCAAAAGGAGATGTCACCCAGTTTTTTTTTTTACCACGAAGAGTGATGGTTGCCTGGAATGTAAAGCCCATGATAATAGTGGAGGCAATCACAATAGCAACATTAAAAATATTCTTAGATGACTTAGATAGAGCAAGAGCGAAAAATCGCAGGACAAGGACGTTGAGTATGGAGCGAACCAAAGAAGATGATTTGCCTTGACCATCATTGATAGCACCAATGGCTTCACTTTCTTGGACTCTTCATCTCATGCTCTCGATATCTATTACTTACTTTTCTTGTTTCTTGCACAGTTGGTTGTTCTCTGCACATTGGTTGAATGACCATGTTGGTGCGCTCTGCCATTGATTCTGTTATGGACATATTTCTATAAATTAATTGAGTATGCCCGCAAAAAATAAATCAGGGCTGTATTTAGTGACATATACTGTATGTCATTGAAGTCTGAGGAGGTATTGATTTAGTTGGACATTGGATTGCTAATTTGTTCAACTCAGCACAATAGTGCAGACAAAAGACCTGTTGTTTATTGTTTCAAGTGTATCTGCCTCACATACATTCGTCTGACACTTGTCTGTAGGACACCCTCTGGGTGATGACGTTATCCCCTGGGTATGTTTTGAAACTGTCCACTCTCACCTTAAATACAAATGTTGTGGTTTTGATGGCCTAATACAGGGAATGACCTGGCTTCATTCACCATATAAATGCCCCACGTGAGTTTTCACACTTTTTCGATTCATCCTGCAAAAGGACAAAGTCCCAGCCTTCCCAGTGTCCCTTGGTACCTCGGGCTGTTGAGGCTATGCAATATTCTCTAAATGGTCTGCAGCTTAATGTACCAGTGTGACCAAGTAAGGTTTCATCAACATCTTGTACCTCTGCAGTGCAACACCCCTAACTGATGAAGGCCAGTGGGCCAGGCACCACCTGAACCACCAGTGGAAGTGGTTCTAGATAATGTGGATGGTAATAGTCTGTCCTCCAGGGCCGGGGAGTGGAAACTGGAGGAAGTAGGTTTAAGCTCAGGGCTTTAAAGGAGTCACCAGGGTCACATTTTCACGTATGTGGAAGGAGCTGCCAGAGGAAGTGTCTGATGCAGATACAGTAGCAATGTTGAAAAAACTTAGACAGTCTCATGAAAAGAAAAATTTTAACGGAACATAAGCTGGCAAATACCTCTGGAAATCTTGGGCAGCATAGACCGGCCAGATAAAAGTGTTACACAGCTCTGCGAAAGAATGCGTGGGGCAGAGCGAGGGAAGAGACCATCTTCACACCAGGGTCACCACCCGCACATACTACTTTATGGTGAATGAATCTGGAGAGGATGCTTCCTATGGTGGGAGTGTCTAATGCTGGAGGGCACAGATTCAGAATAGAGAGGCGTACATTTAGAAATGAGATGAGGGGGATTGTTTGTAGTGAGATGCAGTAGTGAATCTGGAATTCATTGCCACAGGGAGCTGTGGAGGCCAGGCCTTTAATTATATCTAAGTCCGAGGTTGATATCTTCTCGATTGGTCAGTGTATGAAGGGCTACAGGCGGGGGATGGGGGCGATGCTGGAGACTGGGACTGAGAGGGGAAATGGATCAGCCATGATGAAATGGTGGAGCAGACTGGACAGGCCAAACGGCCTAATTCTGCTCTTATATCATATGGCATTTTGGTAACGTACTCTATATTCTGAAACTGTCCCATAAGCCAAGAATCCTTTTTTTCAGGGAAGTTGATGGGGATGTGATTTTAATTTGGTTGGAAGCCCCCCACCTCCCACCACTTCCGGCACTCCTGATCTGCCTCCAATTCCACACCGCTCACGCGTTTCCATTTACAAACTCGCTTTTCACTCCATTTTGTTGTATATAGCACTGACAAATGTTTTAGCCTCCCTGGCTCTATGCACAGTACTACAGTTCCATACAGAGTTTACCATGGATGTTCTGGAAAACCTGACGCCTCTGAAATTCGTAATAAATAGTGGGCTTTGCTCAACCGCTGCCTATATGAATTTGTGTTTATTACAAGACTTTATCAGATTACAAACGATGGAGAGGTAACGTCTGTTGAAATGTCACAGACGCATAGTGAAAACCTGATGACAGCAAGGCTGAGGTGACAGAAGATTTTGGGACTGGGTAATGCAATCAATTTTCTATAGCTTGACACCCCATTGAGGAATTTCTATTACCCAACCCTTCCCGTTATCCTTGCCTTCAAAACATCTGCTTTGCAAATACCTCTTGATACACAACCACCAGTTTACTGAGTTAAGCAACCAAAGTCAACTGCGATATTATCGTATTTTCCCTGTGTTCAAAGGCTCTCCCTTTACTCTCATTCATCTGACAATGTCCATTTTGAAACATCGGAATCTCGGTCAGTTCAGAAGCCATTCTTCTCCTTGTGAATGTCAAGTCTCTGTGATAATTTGGAATATATTCAACGAATGTAACAATTGTGCCAGCTCATTGACTATTTGCCCAGTTTTCCACTTGAACTGTATGCAATCTTCCGCCGATTTTTGGGATTTTCGAATGACCAGCCACATGATTGTTTGAATTTATGACTACTTTGCCATAACTAATCATTTTTAAACCGTTTTGTTTGAAAACTCCGCTGCATTGCACAGATGCCTTTTTAAGGTAAACACATACTTCATTTATTCTTGAGCTCTTTTCTGAATTTCCTCTGTGTCAGTGTGTAGATACAAGTGTTTGTACGCATACTCAGAGTTTGCAACATGTACCCAAATTGCTGCAGTATATATACCAGGGAACTCAAATATCTGTCTTGAAAACAATAGTTCTGCGATTGCCAAATCAGGGAATGAACTACATAGGGCATCCAAAATAATATGAAATCAGCGGATATTGCAAACAACAAAATCATCGATTTTCTGCGGTTTTCTACATTTTCTGACATTTGGATTTGTTATCCACCAACCCGTGATCACGTGGATATTGCGTAGAAATGAACCTGGGATTCATATGAGAAAAATGTCACCATTAACGGACACAAATACATGTTGGGAGAGCATTCAGTCACGTTGAATCCCTCCAAGTGGAAACACAGAACCATGAGAAGATTAAAAATAATACAGCGAGCGTTTCTGTCAAAAGACTGGGCCATTCCCGAATATACAGCAAATAGAATAATAATTTTTAAAAAATGTTAAATATCTCTATCTTTCTCTGTCATTGTGGTCACTTGCTGGGGCCCCATGTTCATAAACATCTCTCCTCCAAACTGTACTTGATCTGGTATTTGGGACTTCTCAGTGGATTGTCACCTTGTTGTGGTGGAGAAGCTTGTGTGGTCCTGTGATCCCGAGAGCAATGCCGTCTGGAGCTATGCTCATGGCGGTAAGGTCGAGGGTGAGGTCCCTGACAAAGAACAATCCAACCAAGACCTCAACGGTGGAACAGGCAGGCGAAGTTACTTCGAACTCAATGGCTGTGAAGGCGGATGAAGGCTGCAACAAATCCATCAGCTCCAGTCGTCGTGGTTTCCATGCCATTGGAATCAGTTGGTTGATTTGTGAAGTATCTTGTTCTTGTTGGAGTGCACGTTAAACAAATACACGCACAGGCGTCTTTGCTCTGTGGGCTACTTCTTCAGAACAAAGACCATCATTCTCAACCTCGAGGGATAGCCATGACGACGGTATTGGGAAGTGAACCTGGTCAGGTGTCGGAGAGCATTTTGGAGATATGATCACAATTCTATGTCCTTTACCATAGTATTGGAGAGTTATGGGAACAGACAAGGTAGGAAAACTTTTAATTGGGGTAAGGTAAAATATGAGGCTATCAGGCAGGAACTTGGAAGCATAATTTGGGAACAGATGTTCTCCGGGAATGTATGGAGAAATGTGGCAAATGTTCAGGAGGTATTTGCGTGGAGTTCTGCATAAGTACTTTCCAATGAGACAGGGAAATCATGGTAGGGTACAGGCCCGAAACGTTGACTGTACCTCTTCCTAGAGATGCTGCCTGGCCTGCTGCATTCACCAGCAAATTTTATGTGTGTTGCTTAAAATTCCAGTATCTGCAGATTTCCTTGTGTCAGGGTACAGGAACCGTGATGTACAAAGGCTGTTGAGAATCAAGTCAAGAAGTAAAGAAAAGCTTACGAAAAGTTCAACAAACTAGGTAATGGTTGAGATCTAGAAGGGTATATGGCTCGCAGGAAGGGCCCTCCTCCTCCCTAACTCTCCTCTTTACCAGCACAACGTCCTCCTGTTTTTCTCCTTTTCCGAAATATTTCCTTCTCCCATTTGTTGTTCTTTTCTCTTTGAGTACCACTCTCTGAGTAAAAAACCTTCCTCTAATATCCCCCTTGAACTTCCCACCCCTTACCTTCCCACCCATGCCCTCTTGTATTGAGCAGTGGTGCCCTGGGGAAGAGGCGCTGGTTGCCACTCTATCTATTCCTCTTAATACCTTGTATACCTCTATCAATTCTCCTCTCATCCCCCTTCTCTTCAAAGAGTAAAGCCCTAGCTCCCTTAATCTCTGATCATAATTCATACCCTCTAAACCAGGCAGCATCCTGGTAAATCTCCTCTGTACCCTTTCCAGTGCTTCCACATCCTTCCTATAGTGAGGCAACCAGAACTGGACACAATACTCCAAGTGAGGCCTTACCAGAGTTTTATAGAGCTGCATCATTACCTCGTGACTCCTAAACTCTATCCCTTGATTTATGAAAGCTAACACTCCATAAGCTTTACTAACTACCCTATCTACCTGTGAGGCAACTTTTAGGGATCTGTGGACATGTACCCCCAGATCTCTCTGCTCCTCCACACTACCAAGTATCCTGCCATTTATTTTGTATTCTGCCTTGGAGTTTATCCTTCCAAAGTGTACCACCTCACACTTCTCCAGGTTGAACTCCATCTGCCACTTCTCAGCCAACTTCTGTAACCTATCAATGTCTCTCTGCAATCTTCGACAATCCTCTACATTATCTACAACACCACCAACCTTTGTGTCGTCTGCAAACTTGCCAACTCACCCTTCTACCCCCACATCCAGATTGTCAATAAAAATCACGGAAAGTGGAGGTCTCAGAACCGATCCTTGTGGGACACCACTAGTCACAACCCTCCAATCCGAATGTACTCCCTCCGCCAATTCCCTCTGCCTTCTGCAGGCAAGCCAATTCTGAATCTACCTGGCCAAACTTCCCTGGATCCCATGCCTTCTGACTTTCTGAATAAGCCTACTGTGTGGAACCTTGTCAAATGCCTTACTAAAATCCATATAGATCACATCCACTGCACTACCCTCATCTATGTGCCTGGTCACCACCTTGAAGAACTCTATCAGGCTTGTTAGACACGATTTGCCCTTCACAAAACCATGCTGACTGTCCCTGATCAGACCATGATTCTCTAAATGCCTATAGATCCTATCTCTAAGAATCTTTTCCAACAGCCTTCCCACCACAGACATAAGGCTCACTGGTCTATAATTACCTGGCCTATCCCTACTACCTGTTTTGAACAAGGGGACAACATTCGCCTCCCTCCAGTCATCTGGTACCATTCCCATAGACAACGAGGACATAAAGATCCTAGCCAGAGGCTCAGCAATCTCTTCCTTCGCCTCGTAGAGCAGCCTGGGGAATATTCCATCAGGCCCCGGGGACTTATCCGTCCTAATGTATTTTAATAACTCCAACACCTCCTCTCCCTTAATATCAACATGCTCCAGAACATCAACCTCACTCATATTGCCCTCACCGTCAAGTTCCCTCTCATTGGTGAATACTGAAGAGAAATATTCAATGAGGACCTCGCTCACTTCCACAGCCTCCCGGCACATCTTCCCACCTTTATCTCTAATTGGTCCTACCTTCGCTCCTTTTGTTCTTCACATAATTGAAGAATGCTTTGGGGTTTTCCTTTACCCTACTCGCCAAGGCCTTCTCATGCTCCCTTCTTGCTCTTCTCAGCCCCTTCTTAAGCTCCTTTCTTGATGCCCTATATTCCTCAATAGACCCATCTGATCCTTGCTTCCTAAACCTCATGTATGCTGCCTTCTTCCACCTGACTAGATTTTCCACCTCACTTGTCACCCATGGTTCCTTCACCCTACCATTCTTTATCTTCCTCACCGGGACAAATTTATCCCTAACATCCTGCAAGAGATCTCTAAACATCGACCACATGTCCATAGTACATTTCCCTGTAAAAACATCATCCCAATTCAAACCCGCAAGTTCTAGCCTTATAGCCTCATAATTTGCCCTTCCCCAATTAAAATTTTCCTGTCCTCTCTGATTCTATCTTTTTCCATGATAACGCTAAAGGCCAGGGAGCAGTGGTCACTGTCCCCCAGATGCTCACCCACTGAGAGATCTGTGACCTGACCCGGTTCCTTATCTAATAGTCATAGTCATACTTTATTGATCCCGAGGGAAATTGGTTTTCATTACAGTTGCACCATAAATAATTAAATAGTAATAAAACCATAAATAATTAAATAGTAATATGTAAATTATGCCAGGGAATAAGTCCAGGACCAGCCTATTGGCTCAGGGTGTCTGACCCTCCAAGGGAAGAGTTGTAAAGTTTGACGGCCACAGGCAGGAAAGACTTCCTATGACGCTCAGTGTTGCATCTCGGTGGAATGAGTCTCTGGCTGAATGTACTCCTGTGCCCAACCAGTCCATTATGTAGTGGATGGGAGACATTGTCCAAGATGGCATGCAACTTGGACAACATCCTCGTTTCAGACACCACCATCAGAGAGTCCAGTTCCATCCCCACAACATCACTGGCCTTACGAATGAGTTTGTTGATCCTGTTGGTGTCTGCTACCCTCAGCCTGCTGCCCCAGCACACAACAGCAAACATGATAGTAGTGGCCACCACAGACTCGTAGAACATCCTCAGCATCGTCCGACAGATGTTAAAGGACATCAGTCTCCTCAGGAAATAGAGATGGCTCTGACCCTTCTTGTAGACAGCCTCAGTGTTCTTTGACCAATCCAGTTTATTGTCAATTCATATCCCCAGGTATTTGTAATCCTCCACCATGTTCACACTGACCCCCTGGATGGAAACAGGGGTCACCGGTGCCTTAGCCCTCCTCAGGTCTACCACCAGCTCCTTAGTCTTTTTCACATTAAGCAGCAGATAATTCTGCTCACACCATGTGACAAAGTTTCCTACCGTAGCCCTGTACTCAGCCTCCTCTCCCTTGCTGATGCATCCAACTATGGCAGTCATCAGAGAACTTCTGAAGATGACAAGACTCTGTGCAGTAGTTGAAGTCCAAGGTGTAAATGGTGAAGAAAAAGGGAGACAAGACAGTCCCCTGTGGAGCCCCAGTGCTGCTGATCACTCTGTCAGACACACAGTGTTGCAAACACACGTACTGTGGTCTGCCAGTCAGGTAATCAAGAATCCATGACACCAGGAAAGCATCCACCTGCATCGCTGTCAGCTTCTCCCCCAGCAGAGCAGGGCGGATGGTGTTGAACGCACTAGAGAAGTCAAAAAACATGACCCTCACAGTGCTCACTGGCTTGTCCAGGTGGGCGTAGACACAGTTCAGCAGGTAGACGATGGCATCCTCAACTCCTAGTCAGGGCTGGTAGGTGAACTGGAGGTGATCTAAGTGTGGCCTAACTATAGGCTGGAAAAGCTCCAGAACAAGTCTGTCCAGGGTCTTCATGATACTAGATCTAGTATGGCATTCCCCCAAGTTGGCCTGTCAATGTAATGTGACAGGAATCCATCCTGGATACACTTAACAAACTCTGCCCCATCCAAACCCTTGGAACTAATCAGGTGCCAATCAATATTAGGGAAATTAAAGTCACCCATGATAACAGCCCTGTTATTTTTGCACCTTTCCAAAATCTGCCTCCCAATCTGCTCCTCTGTATCTCTGCTGCTACCAGGGGGCCTATAGAATACTCCCATTTGACTAACTGCTCCCTTCCTGTTCCTGACTTCCACCCATACTGACTTAAAAGAGGACCCTGCTACATTACCCACCCTTTCTGTAGCTGTAATAGTATCCCTGACCAGTAATGCCACCCCTCCTCCCCCCCCCCCAATCCCTTTTAAAGCACTGAATTCCAGGAATATTGAGAATCCATTCCTGCCCTGGTGGCAGCCAAGTTTCTGTAATGGCCACTACATCATAATTCCATGTATGTATCCAAGCTCTCAGTTCATCATCTTTGTTCCTGATGGTTCTTGCATTGAAGTACATGCACTTCAGCCCTTCTACCTTCCTACCCTTACACCCTTTATTCTGCTTCTCTTTCCTCAAGCCTCTCTATATGTTAGATCTGGCTTTACTCCATGCACTTCTTTCACTGCTCTGTCGCTCTGGGTCCCATCCCCCTGGCAAATTAGTTTAAACCCTCCCGAACCATGCTAGCAAACCTAGCTGCAAGGATATTGCTCCCCCTCGAGTTCAAGTGTAACCCATCCAATCTGTACAGGTCCCACCTGCCCCAGAAGAGATCCCAATGATCCAAAAATCTAAAACCCTGCTCCCTGCACCAACTCCTCAGCCACGCATTCAACTGCCACCTCCTCCAGTTCTTACCATCACTGTCACGTAGCACTGGCAGCAATCCTGAGAACGCCACCCTTGAGGTCCTGTTCTTCAGCCTTCTGTCTAGTTCCTGAAACTCACACTTCAGGACCTCATCCCTCTTCCTGCCTATGTCGTTGGTGCCAACATGCATCACGACTTCTGGTTGCCTTCCCTCTCGTACCAGGATTCCTTTCTATTCCTTTTCCGCCCCACCTGTACGCATCTGTCTGTCTCCTGATTTTAATTCTCTCTTTCTCTCTCGTGCTTGCTCGCTTGCTGCGATTCTCTCTCAGTTTGCCTGATTCGCAGGTTTGTTCTGTCTAATGTGATCTCCCTCCTCCCTCCTACCTCTCCCCTTTATCAGCACAACACCCTCCTTCATTTTCCCTTTTCCAAACTACTTATTTCATTCTCTCTTTTCCAGTTTTAGTCTTCGTGTCTGCTCTGTCTCTTTCCTCTATGTCGTTCTAACTTTTTACCTAGCATAGCGTCCAAATGTTCCCTTTAACGCTTCCCTTCACGACCTCCAAGTCACCGTGGGTGATTCATTGTTGGAGCCTCAGGTATTTACCAGGATCTTTGGAATCATTCCCTTTGTTTACAGACAGGTTCCGGTGAATCACTCAGATATTGTCGCTGCTCTGAGATCGGCTCCGGCGAAATCCGGAAGAGCCGGGAGGAGAGAGCCCCCCGGGTCAACAGGTCTGCATTTCTCTAATTGTAATTTTTTGTCCATCTTCGTCTCGCCTCGTTAGCTCCCTCTCCTTAAAACACTTCGCTTCTCTAGTTATTTATCTCTCTGTCTTTTTCTCTCCCTCTCACCCTCGCACACTCGGGCCCGAGCCATCGCTGCCTCACACATTTTCACCCGCGTCTCCTCCTCCTCTCACTTTCTCTCTCTCATCCGCTCACTGTCCTATTCTCCTTTCCCGTCTCCCAAACTGTTCAACCCCCATCTTCTCTTATATGCCTGCAGGTAGAAACCTCTTCTGCCTACATATCTCTCCACGCAGTGCCAATCCTCTCTTCACCACTCTACTCTCCGCACCTCTCCCAATAACTCCAAGTACCCACAACACTCTTCCCATTACACCTCTCTCTACCTATGCTCCCCCTCTCATCCTCAGCAGTCTTCTACCATTTGCATTCTCTGCAACACTCACATCCACTCATCCTCCACACACCACCCAAGCTCAGCATCGCCTTCGCCTGACACTCATTCCCCCCTCCCCCCCTGTTCCTGCTCCCTCCCTGGGCTGTCATTTCGTTCTCCCTCACTGATTCCTCTGCCTTTTGCACTTCATCGCTCCTCTCTGTTCTTTCCCCTTCCCATTCTCTCGCCCCTCGTTCTATTCCTTTTCTCATTCAGCCTCTCTTCCACATATTTTCTGGCTCACGCACTGTTTCCCCACTTGCCCCTGTCTCTTTTCCTCTCTGTTATATCCTTCACAATTCCCTCCACAATCCATTCTTACCACACAATCTCTCTTAAATACTGCCGGGCACTTTTCCTCTCCTTCCCAATCTCAACTGTACCTTTCTCCTCCCCATGCCACATTCCCCTATATTTCTCTTCTTCCCCCTCCAAATCCCCTATACCAATCTTTTCATTTCCCAATGCCCCTATATCGGTTTCCTTTCCACGTAACTTCCCATGTACCATTCGCCTTACCATCCAAATGTCACTTTCACCCCAAAACCATTGCCTCTGCTTGCTATAGATATCTTCTCCCATTCCGGTCTCACATATACCACACCTCCCATCAAAATCTCACCTATATCACTCACCCTTATGCCCTTCTCCTGCCCCTTCCAATCACTACTCCGCATCCCCCGATCCCCACTTTACCACTGTCTTCCCCTCCCATTATCTCCGTATCCCGCTACAACTACTCACTATCTCTCTCGTATCCTTCTATTTCCATCCAAACTTCTTTGCCACCTAAGCTCCTTGCCACTCTGCCTATATGCTTCTCCAACTTCCTGTTACCTGTAAACTTCTCTGGACCTTTCCAATCTCCCCTATACACTTCTCTGCCCCCCTCCCAACCTCCATCATACACCTCCCTCCCCATTCCCACATTTCTCTGTACTCCTCATCTCGTATCCAGCCCGACCGTACTCCCAACACCGAACTCTTTCCACCTACAATCTCCGCTACACCCTTCTCTGCTGCCTGCTCTGTTGGGTACTGGGTGATGGTTATGAGGTAAATTGACCTGGTTGTTTGTGTGACTGCTGGTTCTTTTTCTCTGCAGCGCAAAACTGATGGGAGACGTAGAATTTATGACAAATCTGACAGAAGTGTGATTTCATTGTATAATGATGCTATGGGTATTGGTCTAACACAGGTAGGTACAGGTAGATATGTATATTCTGATTTAATGTCTATTGGTGTCTTTCTCTCTGAATCTTCCAGTCCATCTCGAAATAAACTACAGATTCTCTCCATTTTCTGTCCGCGCACATCTGATAGGGGCTCTGTTATCTCCTCCCCTCCTCTGCTCTGTTACTGTTTTCTGCTGAGAGTCGCATTCCATGTTATGCCTTTCTGCCCTCTCCTCCCTTCCCATTCGTTTACTGCCGGCAACTGCACACATCTGTCTGTCTCCTGGTTTTGTTTTACCTCCCTTTCTCCCTCGTTCTTGCTCACTTGCTGCCACTATCTCTCAGTTTGTCTGATTCGCTGCGTTGCTTCCTCTAATGTGACCTCCCTCCTCCCCCTTACCTCTCCCCTTTACCAGCGCAACAGTCTCCTTCATTTCCCCTATTCTGAAATAAATATTTCCTTCTCTCTTTTCTGACTTTATTATTCTTTCTCTGTTCTCACTCTTTCCTCGAAATCGGTCTAGCTTTTTATCTCGCAGAGCGTCCTCCTCTTTCTTTTTAACGCCTCTCCCCACGATTTTCAATTCCCCTTGGATGTGATATTGTTGAAGCTCCAGGTATAAACTGGGAGAGTTGGCATCCTTCCCTTTACATAGAAACATAGAAAATAGGTGCAGGATTAGGCCATTCGGCCCTTCGAGCCTGCACCGCCATTCAGTATGATCATGGCTGATCATCCAACTCAAAACCCTGTACCAGCCTTCCCTCCATACCCCCTGATCCCTTTAGCCACAAGGGCCATATCTAACTCCCTCTTAAATATAGCCAATGAACTGGCCTCAACTGTTTCCTGTGGCAGAGGATTCCACAGATTCACCACTCTCTGTGTGAAGAAGTTTTTCCTAATCTCGGTCCTAAAAGGCTTCCCCTTTATCCTCAAACTGTGACCCCTCGTTCTGGACTTCCCCAACATCGGGAACAATCTTCCTGCATCTAGCCTGTCCAATCCCTTTAGGATTTTATATGTTTCAATAAGATCCCCCTTCAATCTTCTAAATTCCAATGAGTATAAGCCTAGTTGATCCAGTCTTTCATCATATGAAAGTCCTGCCATCCCAGGAATCAATCTGGCGAACCTTCTTTGTACTCCTTCTATGGCAAGAATGTCTTTCCTCAGATTAGGGGACCAAAACTGCACACAATACTCCAGGTGTGGTCTCACCAAGGCCTTGTACAAATTCAGTAGTACCTACCTGCTCCTGTACTCGAATCCTCTTGCTATAAATGCTAGCATACCATTCACCTTTTTCACCGCCTGCTGTACCTGCACGCCCACTTTCAATGACTGGTGTATAATGACACCCAAATCTCGTTGCACCTCCCCTTTTCCTAATCGGCCACCATTCAGATAATAATCTGTTTTCCTGTTTTTGCCACCAAAGTGGATAACTTCACATTACTTACAGGCCCGGTTCCGGTGAATCGTTCAGATGTTTCCTTTGCTCCGAGATGGGCTCTGCCGGGATCCATCCGCCAGTGAGCGTGAGTGCTTGGAGGGAGCCCCTCCCTGGGAAAGCTGGTTTGCATTGTATCGCCTTACTTCCCCGAATTCACAGAGTGATTCTATCCTTCCCCTCTCTCTCACTCACACTCTCACTCTCTCTCTCTCTCTGTCTTTCTCTCTATGTATGTCTCTCTCTCTCTCTACCTGCAATTTTTTTCCTTTCTTCCTCTCATTTCCTCTCACTCCTCGTTAGCTCTCTCCTTCTTCAAGTTCTCCTTCGTTTCTCTAGTTATTTATCTCTTTACTTATCTCCTGCCCTCGAACACTCCCACTCGTGCCCTCGCCACCTAACTCACTTCACCCGTGTCCTCGTCCTCTCTCTTTCTCTTTCTCTCTTTCTATTTCGCTCACAGCCTTACCCTCCCTTCCCTTCTCCCAACCTCTCTACCACCCACCTTCTCCTATATCCCTGCTCATAAAACAATCGTCGAACAACACATCTCTTTTCGCAGTGCCCATCCCCTCTTCACCACTCTTCTCTCCACACCTATCCCAATAACTCCATTTATTCACTGCACTCTTCCCATTACACCCCTCTCTACCCTTTGTATTCTCCGCTACATCCACATCCTATCAATCTTCTACACCCCACCCAAGCTCAGCACGCCTTCGCCTGATACCCATGCCCCCCTCTTCCTCCCCTCCTTCCTGCTCCCTCCCTAAGCTGTCATTTCCATCTTGCTCACTGATACCTCTACCTTCTGGTCTTTTCGCTCCTCTCTGTTTCTCTCTTTTTGTTCTCTGTCCTTCCCATGCTCTCTGGCACCACTTCATATTCCTTTTCTCATTCACCCTCTGTTCGTCACATTCTCTGGCTCTCACCCTCTCATTCGCCAGCCCCCTGTCTCTTCCCCTTTTATCTACTTCGCAATTCCTTCCACGGTCCATCCCACTACATATATTCTTTCCCAGATATGGCTGGGCTCTTTTCCTTCCCTTCCCAATCTCAACTGTATCTCTCTCCTCCCCTTCCCACACTCCCCTATTTTCTCCTCTTCTCCTCGCAATCCATTATACCCATCTACGCACTTCCCAATCTCCCCATATTGGTTTCCTTTCCTCCTATCCTCCCCTGTATCGTTCGCCTACCCCTTTGATTTTACTCTCACCCCGAGCCCATTGTCTCTCTTCCCTCTCCTCCCATTCCAAACTCACATATACCAAACCGCCCATGAAAATCACACCGATATCCCTCGCCTCCCCTTCGTTCCTTATACCCTTCTCGTGACCCTTCTAATCTCTGCTGTATACTTCTCCGTACCACCAATCCCCACTTTACCACTGTCTTCCTGTCCCATTATCTCCATATTCCCCTCTAACCACTCTCAATTTCTCTCGTATTCTTCTGTTCACGATCCCAATGTCTTCTATACACCTAAACTCCTTGCCACTCTCCCCATGCTCCTCTCATCCAACTCCGTGTGCCCTATAAGTTTCTCCTTCTTTCCAATCTCCCCTCTACTCATCTCCGTCCCCTCCCAATCTCCACTATTCCCCTCTCTACCCCTTCCCACATTTCTCTGTACTCCTCACCTCGTCTTCTCCCCACCCAGCTTCCAATGCCGAACTCTTTCCACTTGCAATCTCACCTACGCCCTCTCTGCCGCCTCATAATCCTCTATAATCTCCTCTGCCGCCTCCGAGGGGTATAGGCTATACCCCTCTCCTACCTCGCAAGCTCATTATACCCCCTTTCCCAATGTCCCCTTTATCCTTCTCCCATCATCCTGAATCTTCATTATACCCCTCCTCCCCTCACAATCTCCACTATACTCCTCTCCTCCCCATTCACCTATCCCCTTGCCATTCTCCCCTATAACCCTATTTTATCGTGGAAAGTGGGTTTGGGAGGAAGGAGGCGTAAAATACATGAGTATATGGAGGTAGGCAAAGCAGTAAATTATAGTCCAGTTATTCTGATTTCAGTAGTTGTTAAGATGTTGGTGCCCATTATTAAGGATGAATTTTCAGAGTACCTAGAGGCCCATAGGACCATGACATAACAGCAAAATGATGCCATTCAGCCCATTCAGTCTTATTCAAATTTCTATGACGTTGATTTATTACCTGGCTGAAACCCATTCTCCTACCTTCTCCCCATAACCTTTGGCACCTTGACCTATCAACCTCCTCTTTAATTATACACAATCACATGACATCCACAAACATTCATGGCAGTAAGGTTACAGATTTGCCAGCCTCTGGCTCCAGAAAGGCCTTCTTATTTTTGTACTGAATGGACCATGCACTTGGGCCCGTGACGACACAACTATCCCACGAAAGGAAACATCCTCTCCACTCAACTCAGTCTGGGTCTTTGAATATTCGATACAGTTTAACTTCTTTTTATAAACTCCAGGGAGTACAGACCAGGCAACAAACGTTTCTCAGTTTTTCAACATTTAATTCCTGGTATCTTTACCATAATCCTCCTCTCGGTCGCACTGCAGCACATAAACAGCCCAAGACTGCACCCCATGTGCCATAGATAGTCTTGACTATTTTGCTGCTATTGTAGTCATTGAACAAATCTTCGTTCATATAAAATGTGCCTTAACTTGCTTAAGCTGAGCCCTGACATGTGCCCAGCCCAGCCAGTAACGCCCCAGCTATAACTCACCTGGTGACCTGATGTTGTCAAGGGAGACAGGGAGCAGCTTTTGTGTGCCGAGGATGATCCACGGAAATGTTCACCTGCCGCTGCTCCAAATACCGCCCATTGCCCCGTTTCTCAAGCAGACTGCAGCCCGTTTGAAGCTTGGTCCTTATAGTGAGTCACGGCACGGAATTTCGCTATTTATACCTCCCCATAGTTGCTGCCCAGGCTATTGACTTCCTGCTAAATGCTGTGTATGTTAATATAGATTTCACGGTTCCCTGTGGATTCATCGCCCTGTGAGCGGTCAGTGCGGATTGTGGAGAGATTCACATTGAGGACACAGGTTTGCTAACAACCAATGCTCTTTCAAATCACCGCAGGATCCCTGTTTTGTTTCTTTTCTCGGGCAGAATTAAGTTTTTTGTTCTCTTTCTGTTTGTGTTGTCGTTTCCTCGCTGTCTCGGTTACTGGGTGATAGTTTTGTCCTAACGTGTGGTGATAGTCTGCGTGACTGCAGTTCTTTTTTTGTCTGCAGCGGAAAACCGTTGGGAGACATAGAATCTCTGACATTGGTGACATTAGCATGTTTTTTATCATGTAATGCTGTCATGGGGTATTGGTCTAACACAGGCAGGTACAGTTAAATAGGTATCAATCCCACTAATTGTGATAATCCGTCCTTCACATCTGATGTCCATTCGTGTCTTCCTCTCTGAATCTTTTGGTAACCATCTCCAAATTGATTCTTCCAATCTTTCTGTCCATGGACATCTGATATGGTCTCCATTGTCTGTTCCCTCCTCTGTTCATTACTGTTCTCTGCTGAGTGTCGCATTCCATTTTATATTTTTCTGCCTTTTCTTCTCCTCCCACTCCTTTACCGCCTCCACCTGCACACATCTGTCTGGGTCCTGTTTTATTTTCTCTTCCTCTGTCGTACTTGCTCACTTGCTGCCACTTTCTCTCAGTTTGCCTGATTTGCTCTGTTGCTTTCTCCAATACATCTTCCCACCTCCACCCTACCCCTCCTCTTCACCGCTACAAAATCCTCCTTGTTTTTTCCTTTTCCGAACTAAATATTTCCTTCTCTCGTTTCAGGTTTAACGTGTTTTTCCATTTGTCTCTTTCATTCAAGTCGGTCCAACTTGTCCAGTTTCACAGATTTTATCAAGCAGAGCGTCCCTCTCACATCTTGAGCCGCTGCCTCATAGTCACTCTTCTGCTGCCCTCGGGGATTGCTCACCCATCTCCTTGTCCCTCTACCATCGCAGCAAGTACCTCTGTTTGCATTTCAGTGTTCCGGTTGAATGTCACAGTTCAAAATTTTTCCTTTGATTTGCACGGATCAGACCTGAACTTCGCTCAGCCTCTGGAGAAGAGTGTGGGTGCAGATGTGATTACTTGACTTGTGGAATTCACTTTATATTCGTCCCTTTTCTGCTTGCACCTCCAACTCCCCGTGGACGCGTCGTTGTTGAAGAGCAAGGTGCAGGGGCATGCAAAAGTTTGGGCACCCCGGTCAAAATTTCTGTTGCTGTGAAAAGTTAATGGAGTAGAAGATGAACCGATCTCCAAAAGTGGTGAAGTTAAAGATGAAACATTCTTTTCAACATCTTAAACAAAATTAGGGTATTATTTATGTTTTGTACAATTTTAGAGTGAAAAAATGGAAAGGAGCACCATGCAAAAGTTTGGGCACCCCAAGAGATTTGAGCTCTCAGATAACTTTTACCAAGGTCTCAGAACTTAGTTAGCTTGTTAGGGATATGGCTTGTTCACAGTCACCGTTAGGAAAGGCCAGGTGATGGAAATTTCAAACCTTTATAAGTAACCTGACTCCTCAAACCTTGTCCCACAATCAGCAGCCATGTGCTCCTCTAAACAGCTGCCTAGCACTCTGAAAATTAAAATGTGATGCCCACAAAGCAGGAGAAGATAGGAAAGCGTTTTCACGTAGCCGTTTCCTCAGTTCGTAATATAAGTAAGAAATGACAGTTAACAGGACCAGTGGAGGTCAAGTTGAGGTCTAGAAGACCAAGGAAACTTTCCAAGAGAACTGCTCGTAGGATTGCTACAAAGGCAAATCAAAACCCCCGTTTGACTGCAAAACACCTTCAGGAAGATTTGGCAGACTCTGGAGTGGTGGTGCACTGTTCTACTGTGCAGCAGCACCTGCACAAATATGACAGTCATGGAAGAGTCATCAGAAGAAAACCTTTCCTGCATCCTCACCACAAAATTCACTGTCTGAAGTTTAGATTATGAGAACACTCAGTCCTCGTTTATTGTCATTTAAAAATGCATGCATGCATTAAGAAATGATACAATGTTCCTCCTGAGTGATATCACAGAAAAATAGGACAAACCAAAGACTAACACTGACAGAACCACATAATTATAACATTTAGTTACAGCAGTACAAAGCAATACCATAATTTGATAAAGAACAGACCATGGGCACAGTTAAAAAGAAGTCTCAAAGTCCCAATCGACTCCTGAGTCCCCGATAGCAGGCAGCAAAAGGAGAAACTCCCTGCCATAAACCTCCAGGCACCGACAACTGCCAATGCATTGGAAGCACCCGACCACAGCCGACACTGATTCCGTCCATCCGAAAACTTCGAGCCTCCGACCAGCCCCTCCGATACAGCCTCCCAAGCACCATCCTCTGCCGAGCGCCTTCAACCTCGCACTCGCCCTGGCCACCACAACAAGCAAAGCCGAGGTTTCGGAGCCTTCTTCTCTGGAGATTCCGGACCACACAGCAAAGCGGGCATTTCAGAAGTTTCTCCAGATGTTCCTCCGTACTCTCATGTCTGTCTCCATCAAATCAGAAGTTTGCAAAGGAACATCTAAACAAGCCTGATGCATTTTGGAAACAAGTCCTGTGGACTGATGAAGTTAAAATAGAACTTTTTGGCTGCAATGAGCAAAGGTATGTTTGGAGAAAAAAAAAGATGCAGGATTTCAGGAAAAGAACACCACTCCAACTGTAAAGCACGGGGGTGGACCGATCATGCTTTGGGCTTGTGTTGCAGCCAGTGGCATGGGGAACATTTACTGGTAGAGGAAGGAATGAATTCAATTAAATACCAGCAAATTCTGGAAGCAAACGTCACACCGTCTGTAAAAAAGCTGAGATGAAAAGAGGATGGCTTCTACAACAGGGTAATGATCCTAATCATACCTCAAAATCCACAATGGACTACCTGAAGAGGGGCAAGCTGAAGGTTTTTCCATGGCCCTCACAGTCCACCGACCGAAACATCATCGAAAATTTGTGGATAGACCTCAAAAGAGCAGTGCATGCAAGACAGCCCAAGAATCTTACAGAACTAGAAGCCTTTGGCAAGGAAGAATGGGTGAAAATCCCCCAAACAAGAATTGGAAGACTCTTAACTGGCTACAGAAAGTGTTTACAAGCTGTGATACTTGCCACAGGGGTGTTACTAAGTACTGACCATGCAGGGTGCCCAAACTTTTGCTTCAGGCCCTTTTCCTTTTTTGTTATTTTGAAACTGTAAAAGATGGAAATAAAAAAAGTAATCTTACTTAAAATATTAAAGAAATGTGTTATCTTTAACTTTATGCCTTTTAGAAATCAGGTCATCTTTTACTCGCTTAGCTATTCACAGTAACAGAAATTTTGACCAGGGGTGCCCAAACTTTTGCATGCTACTGTATAAACTGGGAATGTCAGCGTCCCTCCCTTTGTTTACAAACCCGGCTCCGGTGAAGCGTGGGGATACTGTTACTGCTCTGAGACCTGTTCCACCAGAATGCATCAGCTAGTGAGTACTTGGGTTAACAGGATGCCTTGTATCGCCTTACCCACACCCACACCTCCCCCCAGACCTCCTCTTCCTTTGCTCTCCTTCCAAGATACACTCTGGGTACTTTTACATTTTCTGTTGTAAGTTAATTCAGCTACCGTTTTCTTGCGTTCGGTCTGGGATGAGTCAGAATGAAAATCGAAACATAACCAAGAAAATTTCACTGCTCATCCTGCCAGCAACCTACTGCTTCTGTTCTTGTCACCTTGTCCAATAGTATTCATCAGTCGTACCAGGATTCTCTATTCCTCTCTATTTCTCTCCCCCTCTCTCTCTCCTTCATTTTCACACTCCCTGTCCTTTTGGCCCTTCTTCGTTAACTCTTTTTTTTCTTTATCTCTCATGTTTTTCTCTCTTCTTTTCACATTCTCCTTCTGTCCTCTTTTCTTCTTTATATCATTCTTTCAGCTTTCCTTCTTAACTCTCACTCCTTCATTTCTCTCGCTATTTCTCTCTCTCTCGTTTGTTTTATCTCTCCGTCTCATACCCTTGCTCCGTGCCATCGCTGCCTCACACCATTTCTGTCCTGTCTTCCATTGTCCTTCTCTCTTTCTCTCACTCGTTCGCTGTCCCTTCTCCCAAACCCTTTCCCACCCACCTTCTCCTATATGTCTGCACGTAACTCCCTCTTCTCCCAACACGTCTTTTCCAATGCCCTTATTCTCTTCTCTCCCAATACCTCTAATCTGCCCGCACCCCCTTCTCTTCATACCCCTTTTCTTCTCATGATCCTCCCACTCTCCCTCAGAACTCTGTTCCGCATTGCATTCTCTGCACCACCCACGGCTCATCGACATTCTTCTCTCCACCCAAGCTCAGCACATCTAATGCCTCCTCCCCTCCTTCCAGCAACCTCCCTGAGCTATATCCCCCTCACTCACTGCTTCCTCTCAATCCGCTTCTCGCATTTTACCTCTCTTTGCCCTTTGCACTAATCTCTTTTCCTCTACCATTCTACCTCTTCCTCTTTTTCTCATTGACTCTCCCTTCCAATTACATTTTTAGGCTCCCACTCTTTCTCTTTCAACATGTCTCGGTTCTTTCCTCTTACCCCCTTTTATCTTCCCTCGACGCTCCATTCCCGCAACATACACACTGTCAGAGATAATCCGTCCTCTTTTCCACCCCTTTCCAGTCTCATCCATACCTCCCTTCGCCTTTCAATCCCCCTCTATCTGTCTATTCTCCTCCCAATGGCCCCCATATAGGATTGTTTCCCTCCCAATATCTACAGCCTTTTGCTACCCATCTGAATCTCCCTTTTCACATGTACTCTCCCTCATTACCCATTCCAATTTACATCTATACCACACCTCTCTTCAGTCCCCTCTACATCCCTCGCCTCCCTCTCCTGCACCTTTCAATCTCCCCTATACTGGTCTCTGCACTACCCCGATCCCCACTCTAGCCATCTCTTTCCCTCCCATTACCTCCAGATCCCTCTCCTACCACTCCGTATAACTCTCATATGTTTCTCAGCACCATCCAAACTTTTATACCCTTAAATCCCTTGCGACTCTGCCCTATAGCTCTCTTATCACTCCCAATCTCCATTTTAGCACATTTCCATGAGACGGTAAGACCATAAAACATCGGAGCAGAATTAAGCCATTTGGTCCATCGATTCAATCATGGTTGATCCTTTTTACACCTCCCATGCCCAACTCCCCGGTCTTCTTCCCATAACCTGAATGCCCTGTCCAATCAATCTCTGTTGTCCCCTCCCAATCTCCACTATACTCCTCTCCTCCGCATCCAATCTCCCATATACATCTATTCCCTTGCTGGACTCACCTATTCCCCTCTCATCCGACTGATAGTTCAATATACCCTTCTCCTCCTCTGTCACTTCCCACTGTACCCACCTCCACATCATCCCAATCTCCTCTAGACCCATCTCCACCGATTCTCGATTCACTATAGCCATCTGCACCCCCTCCCAATCTTCGCTATGCCATTCTCCTCCCTTTTTACTTCTCTATATCCCTCTTCTCCCTATCCCAATCTCCCTTATGCCGCTAATCTTTTCTGCACACCACCATACCACTCTGTTCTGACTTTCTGATCAGTAGCCTCCTTGAGGAGACTGAGGTACTTTGGAGTATGAAGACCTCATCTTCACATGTCCCACCAGTCTGTTAGCGCCAGTGCAACCATCGATACAGTGGTGTGCTGGGGCAATGCCATCAATGCCTGTGATACCACCAGGGTGAATAAACGGATTAGAAAAGTTGAGTCTGTTCTACCAGTCAAAACAGACAGACAGTAGGCTGTGGTAGAACAAAGGGCCCAGCGGAAAATCCTGGCAATTCAGGACGATACATCTCGCCCTCCACACATCTCCTCAGCTGAAGAGAGGAGCACTTTTAGGAATATATTATGAAAACTGCGCCGCTCTGAAGGGCATTCTTACTCCTGGCCTTTAGGCTCTAAAGTGCGTCAATGTCAAGCCAGGGAAGTGAGGACCCCTCCTGTTAGACTATCTGAGGTGAAATATTATTATTTTTTATTCTTTCTCCTGCCAGTCTCCCCTGCACTACTACTACCCTTCTATTATGCCCCCTTTATCCCCTCCTAGATTCCTTTGTACCCATCTCCTATGATTCCCAATCTCTCCGAACACCTCCCCAACACCTTAAATCCCATATACTTGTTTGTTCCACCTCCTACATTTTCTACATCTCTCTCCTAACCTCCCAATCTTCTCTATCACCTTCCTCACCCTGTTAACTTTAGTCTTGCTATTCCATCAGTAACCCTCTTCCCGGTCCATATTTCTATATACGAATCTCTTCCACTCACAATCTCCGATATACTCCCGCAGTCTCTCTTACCTATCTCCCCCCATTCCAAGCTCTGCTATACGCATGCACCTCTTCCATATTCCCCTATACTGTAACCCTCTTCTACCCCATCAAACCTACCCTGTACCTTCTTCCCTCTTACCGCCTTCCTACTACCCCAGTTTACACTATATCATTCTCCTTCCCATCCTGATCTCCATTCTCCTCTAACCCATTGCTACACTGTCCTATACCCCTCTCCGCCGGCTACTAATTTGCTCTGTGCTTTCCCCTACAATCCAATCCCCTTTTTTTCCTATGTCTAATCTCTCCTGTTCCCTTCTCCTACTCCTAGTCTGTTCTTTACCGCTGTCCACCCACTCACAGTTATTTATTCTCTCCTGCCCTCTTCCCCCTCCCAGTTCTTTATACCTTTCAATCCCACTTTTAAACACACCTATAACCCTGTACTCCCAATCTGAAAATCACCTATACACATATCCTCCCTCTTCCATTGTCCCATATATCTTTGATCTACCCCTCCGAATCTCCATTATATCCTTAGCCTGTTGCTACTCTCCCCTATACTCGTCCTCTCTGATTCCCAGTTTACTATATCATTTCACTGCTCTACCAAACCCCCCCATACCCTCCACTCCCCACTTCCAATCTGCCCTATACCTTTCCCCACTTCAATTCTCCAGTTTACCCCTTCCCACTTGCAATTCTCTAGTCCATTCTTCCACTATCCTCACCTGTTTCCTTTTCCCTTCTCCTCCCCTTTAATTTCTCTCATACCTTTCTCCACCATGCATCTCTACTCACCGTCCCACATTCCTCCAGTCCCATCTCCTTTTTCCAGTCTTCCCATACTCTTCTTCTCTGCCTCCCAGTTACCTAGAGCCTTCTCCTCCAATTTCCCATTTCACATACAGCTTTCCTCACCGACATTCCCATACCCGTCTCATGCCCCTTCCAGGCCCCCTTATACCCTCCTCGTCGATTCCCAATTCACTGTATCATTTTACATGATATCGTTGCCTTCGTCAACCAAAATACTGTATGGCCTTTTTTCTGTCCGGATGAACTTGTACAGATCCTCTGAACATTCAAGTTCCAGTGCCATGTTCACAATAGCTGCTGTCTTGGTTAATGAGCAGGCACAGTTTTTTTGCTATTTCTGAGTCAGGAAACATTTTCCTAAATAGCTTGCCTGTGTGCTTACACACCTGGAATGGCAGGTTATGCTCAATGATGAAAGATGTAAAGTACACCTCAGCTCTAGTGACCTTCTCTGTCAGACTTTGGTTTTCTGCTGAAAAGAACTGTGAAATACTTGAGCAGCCTTCCCTGCAATTAGTCCCCCTAATATGTTGTGGTCCCTAAAAGAAATAAAAGCATACGGTGTATCCTTATTATATTGTCTTACGTAATACTTTGTTTAATGATTTTAGTCTAATCTGTAAACCAAGTTGGGTATATGCAGAAAATGCGACATTAAAATATGTACTTATATTATCATGGAGTTGTTATTTTTATTCCATTACAACTTTAAGCACGTCTACGGGGAGTTTGGCCGCATCACGTAGGACATCAATAGAGTAGCTCCTTAGCAGCTAGCCAGCTAGTTTAAATAACGTTAGCTATGTCAATGAACAAATGACACCTGTTAAACTCACCTCAACATGTCTTTTACAGTCATTTAACCCAACATGAACAGAAAAGTCATTGTTGCAAACAGTGCAGCGAGCAACACTGTCATTATTTTTGACCCAATTTAGGCAGGGGTACACTTTAGTGTAGTCTGGGGTGAAGTGCGATTTATATTTCCTTTTTTTGAAACACTGCCATGGCGGTGCAGGACTGAACTGCTGGAGAGACAGAGGTCGACTGTAAAGTCCGCCCACAAGAAAACCGATAGGTCTACTTAGGATACAGAGAGACCAATCAGGATGCTCGCTCTCGCTCCCACACCCGCTCTCCCTCTCAAAAAAATCGATTTCCGGGATATTGTATGTAATTTGCGGGCATCAGGGAGCTGCTATCAATATGCAGGAGACTCTCGGAACTTCCAGGACAGGTGGGGTGTCTGCTGCACACAGGGATGATGTCCACAAAGCTCCAGGGGAAGTAATACCCATTGATTTGAGTCAAAATAATGAGTTTTTGAGTTTTTTGAGTTTTTGAGTTTGAGTTTTTTGAGTCAAAATTTGAGACAAAATAATTGTCGGAGACAATGGTCAGTAGATCCGCCATTGCCATGGCTACCAGGTAGTGAGTGGTGCAGGTAGAGAGGCCGCACTTTCCCCGGGACAGGATCACAATCGCCACAAAATTCACTGGAGAGAGAGAGTGAGAGAAGGAAGAGAACATTACCCTGAGCACATAATCCGGAACGTAACACGGGATCGAGATTCAGTTAAAGATCAGGGACTAGGGTCTTTAAACGGTGGAAATCAGACATGAGTTACAGTGTCTCTGACCTGCCTTCTCCAATATGGAGATAAGACGAGCTGAGGAATCGTCGGCAAGAAAAACGAACAGCATGAACAGCAATGATCTGTGGTCATCCCGATTCCAGTCGGTGATGGGCCGGTTTCACTGATTTAACCGTGACTAACCAGGCCTCTAGAAACTCTGCATTTGATGGGGCCAATAAAGGATACAGAGGGGAGCAACACAGACAAATTACTGGAGGAATTGGTACGTCAGGCTGCATCCATGGAATTGAAGAAACTCTCGTTTTTGGCCGAAAAAGCGTTCAGGACGAAGCGGTGCTCCAATTTACGACGTGTCTCAGAGTGAAAGTAGCGACAGTTAGTAACCAGGGACTGAGTGGCTCCGTCAATGGATTAATTCTGGACACGAGTTCAGGTAATCAGACCCATTTCTTGACCAACAAGCAGTAGAATCAAACTCTAAGGACCCCACAAGGAGATGTGAAGCACGGGACCAGGGTTTACCCTGATCAATAACTCAGAAACAGTGACTTAACAATGCAAAACTCTCCCAGTCACCCTTGCCGGAGAGCTCCCTGTCCCCATCACTGTGGCAAATTTGGACAGAGTCCCATCAAAAGCAGCCCAGTCTCACCTTCCTGGAGAGCAGCACTGGGACAACACTGGATATAGTGTCACTAAAGGCGAGAACATCGTCCGAGTCCATTCCATGTCTCCATGAGTCAGAGGAGAGACAGAGATTCAGTTTGGTCTGTCATTAAATATGAAAAATCAGAAAGTTGAATTGACAGGATCGATATCACTGATGGATACTTGTACAATGATCCCAAAGACGGCAGGGTGTAAAACAGCGGTTAGCACACAGAAATACCAAACATGAATTGCTCTGCTCACTCACCAGGAACTCCAATGACGGCAATGATCACGTACAATATTTTCTGCACACTCATGTACCTGTCCAACATTGTAGACATTCTCTCTGTCCAGTGATTTGTCCCCCTGCGCTACGGACGATCTCTCGGAATGGCATGTTGAGGCAGCACATGCCTGAGGTTTTTAATACCATTTAGCGACTCCACGGGGACAGATTTCATCAGATTTAAAAATAGAGTTTTAAATTATTTACACACTAATTCTGTCAGTCAAGTGCAATCCCCACGGTGACAGATTGTAAGTAATTGCGTGAATTAATTTTAGACCATTTGTGTGGCTTAATTTGTCCAAACAAACGTGACTGAACCTTCCGAGGTGACCTACCGATGAAATGTGCTTCCAATGTAAATATGCACTTCAAAGGAACCATTTGACAGACACAGAATATTGGAGTAAATTAGGTCATTTACGGAGAGCTGCCGAGGCGGATTGGAAAGCGTGGTTTTGTGTGTGTGTGTGTGTGTGTGTGTGTATTTGCGTGTGGGTGCGCGTGTTTTCTTTTATGTGCCTCTGTGACAGTATCTATGTGTTTTTGTGTCAGAGACCAGCTAGCAGACAGCTGTCTTTTTATTTTTTATCTCCAGTACCAGACTTACACAAACGCATTGGACATGGACTTTCTGCATTTGCCCTATCTATATAACACTCATCACTCTGTATAACTCAATGAAATGTCCCATCGTGTTTTGAACCTCAAGTCCTAGCAAAAGTACTATAAATTTTCACTGCACTGACTCAAATTTATTTCCCTACTATTGCCATTTTCAATGTTTCACGAGGAAGGAAGATTGTCTAATATCCAAATATTAATCAAAAATATTAATATTAGCTCGAGTGTTGGCATTCTTATGTCTAACCCTACACTAACATACAGTATATCATTTTTTCTGACATTCATTAATAATAGCCCTCTTAAATTCACACTTACACAACTCAACATCACTGATACCATCATTGCTGCACCTGACATCCAACACACACACTGAGAACCTTATCCCTACATTTTATCGTCTTCACTTAAATTATCTTGTTTATGAATCGCAGCATATGATCCAGGCAGTAACTCACCCTTCACTATTTGAGTAACAATCACCTTACCCTCATCAATCAATACTAAAATATCAGGATCATTGCGAATTTCATTTAATCATTCCCCAAACATCTCTAAGTTTAATATCCCTTCCAGAATAATCTCAGTATACCCTCCAGTAAACGCTTTTCACAATCTTCAACACTTTCCTCACCACAGCCTGTAGCCTTTGTGTTTTTGATAAGGTCACTCGGAGACTTACACTTCTTAACTTGCCTAAGCTCTTTATTTCTCTCCCTAATTGATTCTGTGCACTCTTCAGTCCACCATGGTGCAGCCCTTCTCCCGTGAATGCACTTGTAATTGGAATCACCTTTAACACAGTCGGATGAATAATGTGACATTACATTTCATTGCAAAAATCGACATCAAACTCAACATTCAGCCCTGACAAACGTTCATCATATAAAACTTTAAACTCCTCTCAATTTGCTTCAACAGAAAAAAATCACGTCCTCAAAGTGGCCTCTTGTCCCTGATATAAATCTAAACAACAGCTTATAAAGACAGGAAAATGTCACTCCCCCATGTCTCATCGCCCATAACGTCCAGCACACTCACGACAGCCGATATGTTCAAAACTAGCAGTATCAGAAATATGATGAATAATGAATTTCGTGGTGAGAACCAGGATTCCTGAATACATGTAACATCGGGAGGATTTCACAAGTCAGATATAATCTTTTTCGGAGTATGGACCATTGGAAATCAGGCTTCTCGCATTCCACTGCAATATTATAATCTCATAATGTCGACTGGGATACAGACACCGCACGCATCAGAGCTTCATTTACAGCTTCCCACATAACATCAGTTATACCAAGATACTTCTCTGCAGGTTTCAAAATACTTTTAATTTCCACAGTTTGATGTGACGTCTCCGCAGCACAATTCACCACATCCGTTATAAACATCACAAGCTTCATTTTATCCAGCAGTTAAAGTATCATTAGTAAGAGAATTGTCATGCCGACATATGTCCATTGATTTCACAGTCTCTTCACTGACTGGGAACACTTTATCAACGTTTGGCTTAACTGTGTACAAGAACACTCTCCCTGACTGCCGTTGATATTAACTAATCATCGTGTAAGTTCATATTTGACAACAAGCATCTCAGCCAGTGACAACAGGGGAAAAAAGTGGATCTGAGCTACCACAGGCCGGGTGCAAATCTCAGCCCATCCACTTCTGCTCCCTCAACATGGCGAAGTTCAGTGCTTTGCTGCAGTCGGTGGTCGCCAGCCGAGGACGGACGTGGGTCTCTTTCGAAACCTAGTCTGTTTAGTCTGTTCCGGCGGTGTTTGTGGTGGCTGAGGAACTCTGCTGAGAAGCGAACGAGGAGTAAAGACAGGCAACACAACATTATGACTACAACTCCCAGACGGCTACGCGCCTCCCCACCCCACAACCCCAGTTCAACAGCTGCCGCTGATTGAGCGCGGTGCTTGACGGAAGTTGTAGTTCCTCTGCAAAATGTGTGACCATCTTGTGCCGTGCCGGACAGGAGTTACAGTGTGGTCAAGTTTCTGAAATATGAGCAACAGTGTCATTTGTCATATTTTTCTTAAATCCATGCCTCAGGTTTTAAATATTTAATCATCAGGGAAAATACCAGTTGCCCACTAATTGCAACACTTCAGGTGCGATTAAACTAGAAATTTATGAAAGCGCAGAATAACTACATGACACTCGAACTCAGTTCCTCGACTACAGTGACCGCTACCCCTCATCCTGTAAGTTATGAACTCCTGTCCGAGGTTCCATCTGTAGATCCACGCTGTACAACACACAGACCAATCTCGCAAGACGTCACGATACTGGTGAATCTCTTCCGGAGACCTCCAGCACAAAATATTCCTTGTATATGATGAACTGAATGCAGCATTACAAGAGACTATACAGCATTTATGGAAAGGAAGAGTGGACGTTTTAGACGAGACCCTCCTATTTCCGCATTGGCAGTGGCCCTTCGGCCCACCCCTTCCCTGTCTACCAGGTGCCCAGCAAAATAGTCCCACTCGCCTGTGTTTCTCCCACCCCTCTCGGGCAAGAATTTGCTTGAATTTACATCTCAGTCACGTGGGCACAGAGCTGACGGTCCTTTGTCCAGCTGTAAGTGCTTTTGACGAACCATTTCCTCTCCTGAACGGATCCACTAAAGAGATAGTGTTTGGTCTCTTAAAGAGCAGTAAGGTGGCTCATTCCCAGCAGCCTGGCGGGATACATCGCAGATTATTGAGAGAGGCAAGAGATGAGATAACTGGGGACTTGTGTTCTCTCCAGCCATGAACAAGATCCCAGGAAAGCTCCAGCTTTCCACACCCCTAAACACTACTACTTTATCATTTCCTTTCAGAGGCACCTTATGTATAGACACCCATCAAACTGGCGCCATAGACACTACTGCAGAGAAACAAAGCCTTTAGCCAATCTTCCTCTTGGTCCTGTCCCGTTACAGTCAGTCACAGACGCAACAGGAGAGAAACAGCCGATCATCCTGTTGTTCCTGTCCTGTGAGAGAGAATCACAACACACCATAATAGAAACAGGCCCTTAGGGCGATATCATGCTGTTCCCGTTCCGTGAGAGTGTGTCACAAGACGACAGCAGATAAACATGCTCTTCGACACATCGCCCCACTTAATCTATCCCGTTAGAGTCGGTCACGTCACAGACATGAGTGTACGGAAACAGAGCCTTCCACCATTCATCCTCCCATTCCTGTCATGTTGGACTGCATCAAGGACATTACCACGCAGATACAGAGGCATTGGTCTGCTAGCCTGCTGTTCGCCGGCTGGAGACAACAATGGACATTTCATCAGAGAAACAGTTCATTTGGCCCGTCCCCTTACCATTCTTTCCTCACGTATATAACAACACAAACAGCCCCTTCGGCTGTTCCTGTCCCATTAGTGTGAGTTACTGGCTAAACAGGCCCATCGGCTCATTCGCCTGCAGTTGAGATCCCTTTGAAGTCAGTTAGAGACGCAACTCCACAGAAGCAGACCCTTCCGTTTCATAAGATATAGGAACAGAATTAGGCCATTATGTCCATCGAGTCCTCATTATGGCTGATCCAACTTTCCACTCAACCCAATCTCCCGCCTTCTCCCAATCTCCCTTCATGCCCTGGCCAATAAAGAATCTATCAACCCCTGTCTTAAATATACATGAAGACTTGCCCTCCACAGCTGCCTGCTGCAACGATTCATGACACTCTGGCTGAAAAAATTCCTCTTATCTCCAATCTAAGATTATTCTATCCTGAGGCTGTGTCCTCTAATCTGAGCCTTTCCTATTGTCCACTGTATTAAGCCTTCCATCATTCCACAGGTTTCAATGCGGACACGGCCCATTCTTCTGAAATCTTGTGAATACAGTCACTGGGCCATCAAATGCTCTTCATATGACAAGCCATTTAATCCTGGAATTATTTTCGTGAACCTCCTTTGAACCCTGCACAGTTTCAGAACATCCTTGCTAAGATTAGGGGCCCAAAACTCCTCAAAACACGAGTATGTGTGGCCTCACCAGTGCTTTATAAAGCCTGAACATTCCATTTATATTGCAGTCCTCTTGAAGTTATTGCTAACATCGCATTTGCCTTCTGCACAACCTGGAAATTAATCTTTAGGGAACTCTGCACAAGGACTGCCAAGTCCCTTTGCTCCTCAGATTTTTGTGTTTTCTCTCCATTTAGAAAATATTCTTCCCTTTCATCTCTTCTACCAAAGTGTATGACCATACACTTTCCAGCACTGTATTGCATCTGCCACCTCTTTTCCCATTCTCCTAATCAGCGTAGTTTCTTCAGTGGCCACTCTACTTCCTCGAAACTACCTGCCCCTCCACATATCTTCGTATCGTCTGCAAACTTTGCAACAAAGTTTTCAATTTCATCATTCAAATCATTAATGTATAATGTAAAAAGAATCTATTCCAATGCAGATCGCTGTGCGACACCAGGAGTCTCGAATAGCCAACCACAAAAGGCTCTCTTTATTCCCACTCTTTGTCTCCTGCCAATCAGCGCTGCTTTCTCAATGTTAGTATCTTTTCTTTAATACTGTGGGCTCCTAGCTTTCTCAGCAGCCTCATTTGTGGCACCTTGTCGGAGGCCTTCTGGAAATCCTAGAAAACTACATTCACCGATCAACCTTTGTCTATCCTGCTTGTTATTTCTTCAAAG
Organism: Mobula birostris; assembly: GCF_030028105.1. Taxonomy (NCBI): domain Eukaryota; kingdom Metazoa; phylum Chordata; class Chondrichthyes; order Myliobatiformes; family Myliobatidae; genus Mobula; species Mobula birostris. The sequence continues at coordinate 90,388,388 of NC_092382.1, forward strand.
AATTCCAACAGATTTGTCAGGCAAGTTTTTACCTCCAATAATCCGAGCTGACTATGGTCTATTTTATCATGTGCCTCCAAGAGATAGTACCGATGCGCATTTACTTTTGCTGGTGGGGGGAGGGGGATTGTTGCTCGCTGCCGCTTACGTGCGGGCGGGAGGGGAGCTGAGGGGGAATTTGGGGTTCTCACATTTAACTGCTGCTCATTCTCTGGGAAACTTCTCTGTTTTCCTGGATGTTTGCGAAGTTAAAGCATTTCAGGATGTATATTTCTCTGACTTTAAATTTGACCTTTGAACCTTTGAAGTACCCCAAAACCACATCATTAGCTAACCACTCCAATGTCTTCCCAACCACTAAGGTCACACTAAATGGCCTATAATTTTCATTCTACTGACTCTTTTTATTTTTGAACAGCAGAGTGACATATGCAATTTCCCAGTCTTCTGGAATCATTCCATCAACTACAGATTCTTCAAAGCCTGCACAATCTCTTCAGCTACCTTTTTCTACCCAAGGATCTACACTTTCCAGTTCAGGTGACTTATCTATCATCTGATAGCTGTGGATGTTGTCTACATGGACTTTAGTAAGGCATTTGACAAGGTCCCACATGGAAGGTTAGTTCAGAAGGTTCAGACACTAGCTATCCATGGAGGGGTTGTAAACTGGATTCGAAATTGGCTGTGTGGGAGAAGACAGAAAGTGATAGTGATTGCTTCTCAGATTGGAGGTCTGTGACTAGTGGTGTGCCTCAGGGATCAGTGCTGGGACCATTATTTTTTGTTGTCTATATCAATGATCTGGATGATAATGTGGTAAATTGGGTCAGCAAGTTTACTGATGACACTAAGATTGGAGGCATTGTGGACAGCGATGAAGGCTTTCAAAGCTTACAGAGGGATCTGGATCAACTGGAAAAATGGGCTAGAAAATGGCAGATGGAATTTAATGCAGACAAGTGTGAGGTGTTGCATTTTGGAAGGACAAATCAAGGTGGGACATACATAGTAAATGGTAGAGCACTGAGGAGTGCGAAGGAACAAAGGGATCTGGGAGTTCAGCTACAGAATTCGCTGAAAGTGGCGTCACAGGTAGACAGGGTTGTAAAGAAGGCTTTTGGTAACCTGGAATTCATAAATCAAAGTATTGAATATAGGAGTTGGGATGTTATGGTGAGGTTATATAAGACATGGTGAGGCCAAATTTGGAATATTGTGCGCAGTTCTGGTCACCTAACTGTAGGAGGGATATCAGTAAGATTGAAAGAGTGCAGAGAAGATTTATTATGATGTTGCTGGGTCTTCAGCAGTTGAGTTACAGGGAAAGAATGAATAGGTTAGGACTTTATTGCTTGGAGCATAGAAGAATGAGGGGAGATCTGATAGAGGTTTACAAAATTATGAGGGGTATAGACAGAATGAATGCGAGTAGACTCTTTCCATAGAGTAGGAGAGATAAATAGGAGAGGACATGGCTTTAGGGTGAAAGGGGAAAGATTTAGGGGGAACATTGGGGGGAAATTCTTCGCTCAGAGAGTGGTGGGAGTGTGGAATGAGCTGCCATCTGACGTGGTAAATGCGGGCTCACTCTTAATTTTTAAGAATAAATTGGATAAATACATAGATGGGAGAGGTCTGGAGAGTTATGGACTGGGTACAGGTCAATGGGACTAGTGGAATAAAGTTTCAGCACAGACTAGAAGGGCCGAATGGCTTGTTTTTCTGTGCTGTAGTGTTCGATGGTTCTATGGTTCTATCAGACCTTTCAGTCTCAAGAACCTTCTCCCAAGTAATATCAGCCTCACACATTTTATGATCTCTGGCACGTGGAACTTCCACCATACCGTTAGTGTCTTGCACAGTGAAAACTGCTGCAAAATAGTTATTAAGTTCGGCTGCTATTTTTTGCCCCATTCATTGTCTTTTCAGCATCATTTTCCAGCGGGCCTATATTCACTGTCAGCTCTCTTTTACACTCTAATTATCTAAAGGAACTTTTGGAATCCCCTTTAATATTATTAGACAGCTTACTTTCATATTCCATCTTCACTTTTGAATTGACGTCTTCTGTTGGTTCTTGGAAACTTTCCAATCCCCAAAATTCCAAGAAATTTTCCTATAGTATATGCCCTCTCTTTGTCTTTTATGTTAGCTTTGACTTCTCTTTTTAGCAACAGTTGTGTCATATTTCCTTTAGAACGCTTCTTCCTTTTTGGAATATCCTATGCTTTCCAAATTGCCTCCAGAAATTCCAGCCACTGCTGCTCTGCAGTGATCTCTGCCAGTGTTCTTTTCCAATCAATTCAGGCAAACTCCTCTATCATGCCTTTTTACTCCACTGTAATACTGATCCATCTGGCTTTAGCTTCTCCTTCCCAGATTTCAGGGTGAAAATGATTATATTTCCCCTGAGGTTTATTTTACCTCATCAATTGTACAATTCCCAGCATGAAATAGCTGAACCCCTACTGGGCTAAATCAGTTTGTAGGCATTCTAGAACTTCCCATTCTTGGAATCCAGATCCAATGAGATTTTCCCAATCTACCTACATATTGAATTCCCCATTACCATTGTAACAACATCCTTTTGGCATGCATTTTCAATCTCCCACTCTTATTTGTAGACCGCATCTTTCCGACTGTTCTGGGCTCTGAATGAAACTCCATTCGGGTCTTTTTAACCTTGCAGTTCATTAGCTCTATCCACAACAATAACAACACTATGGCACCTCCTTCGAATGACTTGATTTCATTTTTACCAATGGAGCAGCTCCACTCTGCTCTGTCTTCTTGTCTGTCCTATTGATACAATGCGTATCATTGGACATTGAGCTCCCAACTATAATCTTCTTTCGCCCCGGATTCAGTGACGCCTGCAACATCATAGTTGCTAATCTATAAATATGCCACCTAGTTTGGTACACTGCGGGCACTCATATATAATGTGGTCCTTTATTCATCCTTTTCTATTGTGTCTGCCTGTTATATTGCAACTCATTTGTTGACTGCAGTTTTGACCTGTCAACAGCCTGTCCTTGCTGGAAATCTCACTACAAATTGCAAACCAACTACATCATACTCTGCTCTATCACTCTGGTTCCTACATCCCTGCCAAATTAGTTTAAACACCACTGAATAAATCTAGCCAAGCTTTCCACAAGGATATTGGAGCCCCTCCAATAGAGGTGTAAATCGTCCCTTCTGTATAGTTTATACCTTCCCTGGAAGAGATCCCAAAAGATCCATAGATCTGAACCTGTACCCCGTGCACCAGTTCCCCAGCAATGCATTCCCCTGCCAAATCATTCTATTCTTACCCTCACTAGCACATGGCAAAGGCAGTAACCCAGGGGTTATCACCCTGCTGGTCCTGTTTTTCAGCTTTCTACCTCGCTCCCTAAAATCTCTCATCAGGACCTTCTTACCTTGTTTACCTATGTCATTGATGCCAATAAATCCCAGAACTTCTGGCTGATTACCCTCAGCCTTGAGAATGCCATGGACCGATCTGAGGCACCCCTGACACTGGCACCAGGGAAGCAATGTAACATCCGGGTTTTTCTATTGTGCCAACAGAACCTGGTCTCTGTTCCTCTGACTAAGGAATCTCCTATCAACACTGCACTCCTCTTCATCTCTCTATTCTTCTGAGCTATATCACCAGACTCATTGCTAGAAACACGGTCACTGTGGCTCCCCCGGAAGGTCATTTCCCTCAATAATAACAACACTTATATACTTATTATTGAGGAAAAAGGCTACTCTGAACTGGCTGTGCATCTCCCCTTCTTCTCCTGACAGTGACCCATTTGTCTGTCTACTGCAATCGAGGGATGACTACCTCGCTGAATTTCCTGTCTATCTCCTCCTCATTCTCCCATATGAATCCAAGATCATCGAGCTGCAGCTCCAATTCGTTAATATGATCCCTCTGGAGCTGCAGCTCAGTGCACCTCGTGCAGATGTGATTGGAGTTCCAACATCCCACATCTCACAATCCTGGAGCCATTGTCACAAAACTACTATGCTCTAACAAATGTGGAATGAGCAAATAAAAACATAAAGTGGGCAACTTGCAATATTCTTTATCTCACCCATCCCTGATATCCTGTCAGTAAACTTACCCCAGCATCACGTTATGGACATACAATCAATCTGTGTATATAAACTCTCTTATGTATTTACAAATGTTGTATATTCATGTTGTCATTATCTTATACATGTACTGCTTTTTTTCTGCTGCAGTGAATCAGGAGTAACAATGATTTCATTCTCTTTTACACTTGTGTACAAGAAATATCACTGAACAGTCTTGAATCCTGAACCTGCACAAGCAGAAAATCATACTTGCAACAACATCACAGACACATGAACAGGTAGCATTCACTAGAACATAAACATAAATTATTCACACCTTTGTGGAAAAGAACAAAACGTTTATTATTATTATTGTTATTATTGAACAAAATACTCAATGTACTGATAGTACAACGCAGTAGTCAGGGTGTTCATAACTAAAGTGTCTAGTTTCAGCTAAGATGCTAAACCATCCTGTCCTCTAAAATGCATTCAACTGATTGACACTTACAGCGCTAAAACAGGCCAGTCTAAACTGTGTTTAAAAAGCCTACGTCCATTGGCCATAACCTTTCATATCCCTACCATCCATGTACCTATCCAAAATTCTGTTGAACGTTGAAATCATGCTTGCATGCTCCAGTTATGCTGGCATCACGTTCCATACTTTGATAATCCTCTGAGTGAAGAAGTTTCCCCTCATGTTTCCCTTAAATTTCTCACCTTTCACCCTTAACCTATGACCTCTAGATGTCATGCCTCCCAACCTCAATGGAAAAAGCCTGCTTGTATTTACCACATCTATACTCCTCATGATTTTGTACACCTCTATCAAATCTGCTCTCAATCTTTTTTGTTTCAAAAAATTAAGTCCTAACTTATTCAATCATTCCTTATAATTCAGGTCCTCCAGACCCGGCAACATCCTTGTAATTTTTCTGTGCGCTCTTTCAATCTTACTTCCATCTTTCTTGTAGGTGGGTGACCAAAAACTGCACACAATACTCCAAATTAGGCCTCACTAATGCCTTATACAACTTAAATATAACATCTCCTCTTCTCAGTTCTGTGATTTATGAAGGCCATTTTTGAAGAAAACTTTCCTTATGACCCTAGCCACCTGTGACTCCACATTCAAATGAATTATGCACCTGTATTCCCAGATCCGTTTCTTTTACAACACTCCTTTGTGCCCTACCATTCACTGTGCAAGACTTACCCTGGTTGGTCCCCAGCTCACACCTCACATTTATTTGCATTAATTTCCATTTGCCATTTTTCTAGCTGGTCCAGATCCCACTACAAGATATGATAGCTTTCCTCACTGTCCACTGCAATCCTATTTTTGGGATCATTCGTAGATTTGCTGATCCAGTTAGTAATATTATCAGTCAGGTCATTGATATAGATTAGAAACAGCACTGATCTCTATGGCCCTTCACTGGTCACAGACCACCAATCAGAGAGGATAACGGTCTATTAGCGCACTCTTGCTCCTCCCGCAAAGCCAATTTCTAATCCACTTTACGACCTCACCCTGAATGCTGAAAAACTGAACCATATTGACCATCCTCCCACACAGGGCCTTGTCAAAAGCATTGCTAAGGTCTATCTAGACAGCACCCACTGCATTGCCTTCAACCACTTTCCTGGAAACCTCTAAAACGTTGATAAGATTGGTTAGACGTGACTTACTCCGCATGAAGCCATGTTGACTATCGCTAAACAGCTCATGTCTACCCAAATATTTATAGTTCCGGGCCTTTAGAACACCTTTCAATAACTTTACGACTTCTGATGTTGGTCTCGCTGGGCTATAATTTCACAGTTTAGAATGGTGAGTAGTGAATATGTGGAGTTTGTAGCCACAGCCGGATGTGCTGACAAGTAGTACTGGGTATATTAAGCAGAGGTTGATAGGTTCTTGCTTAGTCAGGACCAAAAGGCAGCAGAAAAAGGTTGAGAGGAAATGGGTCAGCCTTGATGAAGCGGACTTAGTGGAGCAAATGGCCGAATTATTTTCATATGTCTTATCGTCTAAACACATATTTACATGCCCTTCCCCCGCATTCCGCTTTCTGCAGAGATTGCTCCCTCCTCGATTCCCTTGTCCATTTGTTGTCTCCTGGCACATATGCCTGCAAGCAAATAGATGCTTCTCCATTCAACACCTCCCTTACTCCATTCAGGGCCCAAAACTGCCCTTCCAGCCGCAGCAAGACCTCAATGTGAATCCATACAGTTCACGTATTGTATCCGCTACTCCCGATGCAGCCTCCCCTATGTTGGTGAGACTCAATGTAAATTGGGGGACCGCTCCATCCCCCAAACCCATCCCCCAAAAGTGGACTTTCCCTATGGCCAAAGAGTTTAATTCCAATCTGCATTTGCATTCCATAGCTTCATCATTTCCCATGATCCTCCAAGGGTGGAGGAGCCTCCAACCAGAGGTCGTTCAAAATCAATTTCTCCCTCAGGTAAACCTTTTCCCTTCCCCTCCCTTCCCCTTCAGTTCACCATATGAGCTGCTAACTCTTCTCCTCAATTGTCTATCACCTCCTTGGCTCCCTTCCTTCCCTTTCCCCCATGGTCCACTCCCCTGTTATCAATGCTTCCAATGGCTGTGTGGCAAAGTTTGCAGGTGGATGGGTAGGTAGTGCTGAGGAAGCAATGCAATTGCAGGAGGACAAATTGGAAGAGTGGGCAAAAAAGTGGCAGATGGAAAATGGCGTTAAGAAATATATAGTAATACCTTTTGATTCAATATGCAATAGTGCAGACTGTTACCTAAATGAGGAGAAAATTCAACTATCAGTGCTGCAAAGGGACTTAGAAGTCCTTGTGCAAGACCTCTAGATGATTAATATACAGGTCGAGTCTGTGTTAAAGAAGGGAAATGCAATGTTGACACTCATTTCAAAGGGAACAGTGCATGAAAGCAATGAGATAATGGTGAGGCTTTATAAGACACTAATCAGATCGCACCTGATGTATTGTCAACAGTTTTGGGCCCCGTATCTCAGAAAGGATGTGTTGTCATGAAACATCGACTGTACCTCTTCCTAGAGATGCTGCCTGGCCTGCTGCGTTCCCCAGCAACTTTTATGTGTGTTGCTTGAAATTCCAGTATCTGCAGATTTCCTCTTGTCTCTGTTGTTACTGGTTCAAATCAGACAATTGCCCTGACAGCTGGGGAAGATGAATTTGATGTTAACATACTGGATTAATTCGAGAGGGCATAGACATCACCATGCAGTTACATGTGTGTTGGAGGACTTTTGGGGACATCACAAAGAGTGTTTTTTGTTTGTTTAGTTATGGGTGTCCAGGATTTTACCGTGCCAGGAATATGGGTTTGTTGGGTTGAGCAATATGTCCCATTATCGCATTCTCAGAACATCACATTGATTTTCCCAATGACTTTAGTTAATTTTAGGTTGCACGACTTAATAAAGTTTAAGGATGCAGTTATATCTGATTATCTGTTGGGTGATAAGTATAGTAAGGAAAATTATTGTGATATGAGTGAAGTAGATGTTCTGGAGCATGTTCATATTAAGGGAGAGGAGGTGTTGGAGTTGTTAAAATACATTAGGACGGATAAGTCCCCGGGGCCAGACAGAATATTCCCCAGGCTGCTCCACGAGGCGAGGGAAGAGATTGCTGAGCCTCTGGCTAGGACCTTTATCTCCTCGTTGTCCACAGGAATGGTACCGGAGGATTGGAGGGAGGTGAATGTTGTCCCCACGTTCAAAAAAGGTAGTAAGGATAGTCCGGGTAATTATAGACCAGTCAGCCTTACGTCTGTGGTGGGAAAGCTGTTGGAAAAGATTCTTAGAGATGGGATGTATGGGCATTTAGAGAATCATGGTCTGATCAGGGACAGTCAGCATGGCTTTGTGAAGGGCAGGTCATGTCTAACAAGCCTGATAGAGTTCTTTGAGGAGGTGACCAGGCATATAGATGAGAGTAGTGCAGTGGATGTGATCCATATGGATTTTAGTAAGGCATTTGACAAGGTTCCACATGGTAGGCTTGTTCAGAAAGTCAGAAAACATGGGATCCAGGGAAGTTTGGCCAGGTGAATTCAGAATTGGCTTGCCTGCAGAAGGCAGAGGGTGGTGGTGGAGGGAGTACATCCAGTTTGGAGGATTGTGACCGGTGGTGTCCCACAAGGATCTGTTCTGGGACCTCTACTTTTCGTGATTTTTATTAACGACCTAGGTTGGCAAGTTTGCAGACGACACAAAGGTTGGTGGTGTTGTAGATAGTGTAGAGGATTGTCAAAGATTGCAGAGAGACATTGATAGGATGCAGAAGTGGGCTGAGAAGTGGCAGATGGAGTTCAACCTGGAGAAGTGTGAGGTGGTACACTTTGGAAGGACAAACTCCAAGGCAGAGTACAAAGTAACTGGCAGGATACTTGGTAGTGTGGAGGAGCAGAGGGATTTGGGGGTACATGTCCACAGATACCTGAAAGTTGCCTCACAGGTGGATAGGGTAGTTAAGAAAGCTTATGTGGTGTTAGCTTTCATAAGTTGAGGGATAGAGTTTAAGAGTCACGATGTAATGATGAAGCTCTGTAAAACTCTGGTTAGGCCACACTTGGAGTACTGTGTCCATTTCTGGTCGCCTCACTATAGGAAGGTTGTGGAAGCATTGGAAAGGGTACATTGGAGATTTACCAGGACGCTACCTGGTTTAGATGGTATGCATTGTGATCAGAGATTAAGGGAGCTAGAGCTTTACTCTTTGGAGAGAAGAAGGATGAGAGGAGACATGATAGAGATATACAAGATAATAAGAGGAATAGATAAGTGTGGATAGCCAGCGCCTCTTCCCCAGGGTACCATTGCTCAATACAAGAGGACATGGCTTTAAGTTAAGGGGTGGGAAGTTCAAGGGGGATATTAGAGGAAGGTTTTTTACTTAAAGAGTGGTTGGTGCGTGGAATGCACTACCTGAGTCAGTGGTGGAGGCAGATACACTAGTGAAGTTTAAGAGACTGCTAGACAGGTATATAGAGGAATTTAAGTTGGGGGGGTAATATGGGAGGCAGGGTTTGAGGGTCGGCGCAACATTGTGGGCCGAAGGGCCTGTACTGTGCTGTACTATTCTATGTTCCATGTTCTATGTTCTATATGTTAATAATTTTATCCATTCTTACAGATGGATCAAAAATTAATTTAACTAGGAATGTTGGTGTAGCCTTTTTTTGGTGCCTGAATCACAGAGAAAGATAAAAAACAAATACTTAGCCAACCATTTATCTGAAATTACAGCAGAAGCGGTTGCCATCATTTTAGGCTTTAGCTGGTGGAAGAAATTAGTTAATGTAAAGTTGCAATTTGTCCAGATTCTCTATCGGTTTTGATGAGTCTTATAACAGGTTATTCTAGCATTCGGTCAATTTACTGTTAAAAGTTAAACTATGATTAAATCAGAAACTAATGGGTTTGTAGGGTTAAGAATCTGAGGGTTATGGCAAGACTAGTAGAAAAATGGGCACAAGGAGAGACACCTTTACAAAATACATAAAAGTGTTGGGGTTATCGGAGAAGGGGCTAAAATAAGAAGGGAAGGAATTATATTGACATGACTTAGAATTGGGCATACAATGTTGTGTTGGAAAACATCATTCTGGGTTGTGTAGGATTTGTCCTTTTGAAACAGTTGAACACATACTATTTCAGAGTGAAGCATATTAGGTAAAAAGAAATCATAAGGAGGCTTCATACAATTTTTGGCGGAAGATTTTTGGGGCTTTCATTTAAAAAAATGTTAAACTATGGGAGTGAATTTCATTTAATTTACAAAATTGTGTTTGATTACTTACAATCTAAAGAGCTTCTGGAGAAATTTCGCTTTCATTAGAAAAAAAAATGAAGCAATGAGGGTTTTCTTTCTCAATTCTCTACAGTGTGTAGAGTCTACACACACTCTTGTCCAGTTGGTGGCTGGAATGCGCCTTTAAATTGGAGAGTAAACCGCGTTCTCTCTCAGGCCCGCCCAATTTCTTCGTTAGCCAATCATTCATGGGGAAGTCGGTAACTGGTGTGATTGACATTAGATTAGCCAAACAAGAACAGACTAGAACCCCGCCGTCTTGAGGGACTGTTGGACTCCGAGGCTGGTGGGCGAGAACTTGAGATGGACATATCCACAGTCCAAAGTGCTCCCCTGGTGGGTGGGTGTATTCGAGAGTACTCTTTAACTGATATCTGCCGGTCCAATGAGGTACTGAGTCTCCAGGATGGCACTTCTCCTCCCCCCCACCCCCACACAGTATGTGTTTCATACCCCTGAGTCTCCAAAGGATGGGACAATCTGAGTGGGAATAAGACCTGGAGATCGCAGCCGGACTGGAGACACTGTGCTGCCTCTGGTTTCTGCTCAGGACGCGTTTTTATGAATGAACTGAAGTACCGAGGTGAGTGGATATTTCACAGCACTGATCACCTGCGCCCTGAATTTTGACTGAGTCACTGCGTAAATAAAGGTGTTCGTGCAACAGCTGAAATCCCTCTGCAAATACCCGACGTAGTGAAAGATCCATTCAGAATTATTGAAATCCAATCCTTTTCCAGAGCCCTGATAATATATGACATTTACAATATATGTCATCCACAGGAGGATGAAGTTGCCGGAGAGGGTGAAGAGTAAAACCACAGACCTCCTTCGGCTCTCCATCTCCGGGTCACTGCTGTTATCCCCTTTCCTCTGAACCTTCAGCCCCTTACGGACCCTGCTGGTCACTAAAATGTGTCTGACTGTCAGAGCGTTGAGCAACAGGATCCCAGCGAAAGGAAAGAACGGAGTTAAAACCGTATCGAGCCAGTCGTATCCCACCCAACCAGGGTCAGTGAAATAATTGTCCACGAGATCACAGAACCACGGTATATTGTCGATGATCACCCAGGGTTTCCGTGTGAAGTATCGGGGAACGTTTTTCAGACAGAACAGTACGCCCGTTGTTCTTAGAACCACAGCCGCAGTTTTCCCGGTGCAATATTTTGTCTTCAGCTTCTGGCAGCAAATGGCGACAAATCGATCAAAGGTGAAAGCGACGGTGAACCAAACGGAGCAGTCTATGGTTGTGAACATCAGTACATTGATAACACAGCACACAGGGGTGATGCTCAGAAAACTCCAGGGGAAGTAATATCCATTGATTTGATACAAGATGGCCTGGGTGACAATGGTCAGTAGATCCGCCGCTGCCATGGCTACCAGGTAGCGCGTGGTGCAGGTAGAGAGGCCGCACTTTCCCCGGGATAGGATCACAATCGCCACTAAATTCACTGGAGGGAGGGGCGGGGGAGGAAGGGAGGGTGAGAGAGAGAGAGAGAGAGGGAGGAAACAGACACTGGGTATTACTGAACACGTTATTTAGGAATTAACACGGTATCGGGTTTCAGCTAAAGATGAGGACTGTTAGAGTCTGTGAACGGCTGGTAATCTAAAATCAGACACGGTCCACACTGTCTTCTTCAGTGTGAAGATAAGACGATGTATCGGGAATCGTCAGCGATAAATTCAAGCTGTATTAAGAACACCGATCTCTGCTGATCCCGATTCCAGTCGTTGATGGAGCCGATTTCACTGATTTAACTGTGTCTGATCAGGCCTCTGGAAACTCACATCTGATGGGGCCTAGAATGGATAAAGAGGGGAGTAACACACACAAAATAGTGAAGGAACTCATCAGGTCTGGCAGGATTCATGGACTTGAACAAACTTTCATTTCGGGCTGACACTCTTCTTCAGGACGAAGCGGTGCCCTAATTTACGACGGGCCTCAGAGGGAAAGTAGGAAAAATTTAGTAA